>NC_072486.1:18797954-19100984 GCF_027574615.1 Eptesicus fuscus
GAATTTTTACCAAAGATAATTTCAGCTTTTGACCTAGAAAACAAACTAAAATTTTTTGCATTTTTATTTTTAAATTAAATTTGTTGGGGTGGCATTGGTTAATAAAATTACTTAGGTTTCAAGTGTACAATTCTATAATACATCATCTGTATATTGCATTGTATGTTTACCACCCAAAGTCAAATCTCCTTCCATCACTATATATTGAAACCCCTGCTTCTTGTTAGATAATTCTTGTGCCAATTATAAATTCAAATTGGTTAGAAATTCAGATATCTGTACTGTGCAATATAGTAATTGAAAAAGAAAAAAAAAACTGATTTTCTCATTCTTCCACTAAAATAAGAAATAATTTTTAAAAATAACCTTTTTTGTAAAAGCTTTTTTTCTGAAATAGTTTTACCTTTCCACTGAAGAGTCCAATGGACTCTAAATAATCTTCCTGATTACTTATTTATTTTAAATATTTATTGTTGTATTTATTTTTGTTTCTAAAACGTAGTAAGTTCCATAGAAATTCAGTAGATGTTTGCTGAGTGAATGAACTGGCTGACAAGAGATTTCTTGCTCTGCTTATTACGGAAGTAGCTTTTAATAAAAGACTTGGATAAAAATGTATAAATACAAGTTTTAATCATTTTAAACATTTTTAATGGTAAGAGAAAACCTTTATTGATAGTTTGGTGCTTAAAATAATTGTTGATTGGCACATGAGTAGATATTCAAAATATGACAAATATGTTAATACATATTAATATATTAAAATGTATTAACATACACATTTTATTTATATATATTAATAATGTATATTAACATACTTGTTTTATTAATGCATATTAATAACACATTAATATACAGGTTTCCTATCTGTAAATAGGATTAACAACTGGAATATATAATTGAAAGGTCATAGAAATAGTTATAACCAACTTAAATTGCAAAAAGATATGCATGAGCCTATATTTGATTATAAAGATCTTTCCAAATAAAATACTCTCTAATTTTTTGCACACAGATGCACATGCACACATGCTTAGATAAAGAGATGGGGAAAAATAACAACAGGAAAGAATGGCGGGGAAAGGAAGGAGAAGGAGAAGGAAAGGAGGAGAGGAGGGGAGGAGAGAGGAAGGGAGAGAAGGGGAGGGGAGGAAGGAAGAAAGGGACACAGGGAAGAAGGGAAGAAAAAAGAAAGGAAGAAAATTTGACCAGGAAAAACCAGCTAATCATGGTATAATTATTAGTCTATTTCATTTTAGTTTGGGTTTGCATTGAACATTGCCACTAATTTACCTGAAAACTTTTGTCATTTTCACACTGCACTTCAAGCATATCTTTCTCAGTTCAGTAAAACATAACCATGATTTTTATATCAGATGATAAATGTATTAGGAGCTGGTTTAGTATTTCCCTTAAATACTTACTGCAGTGAAACATGGAGGCCCACAATGGTATGGGTCCCTCTGGAACATCAATCATACATGATGCTGTGAAGAAAAGTCTTGACTAGTTAGAGTCAATGTCATCACTCGAACCTATGCTCATCTGAATGCAGGCATTTTCCTACTATGGAGATTTTATTTCACTTCACCCCCAACCCAGTCACTCCTTAGCATTTATCATATTGTTAGCACATTCGTCTTTATAATGAGGATTCTGTAAAGCACACGCTTCTGAGGACATATTTTCCCTATTATGATTTTTCCCTCTCAGACAGGAAGCATGAATATGTGTAAGCATCTCTTATTTGGAAAGAACATTGTAATTAAGTGTAGGCATCTGCCTTCTTTCTGAAAAGTACTAATAAATATTCCTATGGCCTTTCAATAATATGTTCCAGTGCTTTTAGTGCCAATTTGCAGATAATGCAACATTCCCACTATTAGTCTAAAATTAAACAAAACAATATAATTAAGAGGGGTTTTTTAAATTGTATTTAGGATTTCTTTTCTCAACTTCAGTAGCCATAGTGAAGTGAGAAGAGGCAATTTTCCAAGCAATTCAGACAAAGAAAATACTTTTTTTGTCTTGAATTAACTGAATATTTTTGTTAAAAATGGCTTGTTCTTCAACTTGACCATTGGTTGTTTCTGTATTCTTAACTGACCTACAGAAATCTAACCAGTCAATGCTTCCCAATAAGAAGAATAAGAAAAATAATTAAGAAATGTGTAAAATGAAATACTTTTATAATAAATCATTGAGGACCAGGTTATAAAACCCTAAGAGAAAACTACAGGATGCATTGCTTCAAAGACCTAAAAAGCACCAAAAGTACCTAAAATACCATGAGAGGCAATATAGAAGCTGAAATCCCTGCAGTCTTTATAAATTCCAGGGTTTATTTTAATGGAAATGTAGTAAAAAGTATTTAGTTATTATTTTCCATTAAAGTTCTAAAAGAGTAAATTACTTTTACTTGATAGAAAAATTGCTAAACCTCTTAAAAGCAGAATGAAAGAAAACTAGAACGATTCTTGAACTAAAACACAAACAACTCTAGGGCTTCCTCCCAAGCTCTTTAAACTTGCATTAGAAATTTAATTTCTGTGAGCTTCATTTTTATGCTTTTTAAAATAATAGAATCTTAGATTCTATTATTTTTAAGTCCTCTGTACATTCTAAAATTTCATAATTTAAATTAATACATTTAAATTAAAAAAAAAGACAACTAACTTCTAAAAATGAAAATAGCTGCAATTATTTCCACAGTATTTTTCTGAAGTGATTCAAAGCTTTGGTAGAATTGCTAAATGACTGAATTTGCAAAAGTGGGCAATAATTGAGTTGTTATGCTCAACCCTTATTAATTATTAATGACTTCTCTTTGACTTTGAATCAGAAGGGTTTTCCACCAGAGAGGTTCTGACTGGGCTTGTCTGAATGATGAATCATCTCCCACACGGAGGTGGTCTTTCCCAGCTCCAAGGTACTCAGAGGCACTACCAGGAAATTTAACTGTGGTTGCCTGTGTTGTACTTGGCTTTTAACTTAAAAAAAAGGAACTTTCAATATTGATATCACCATGCTTTAGCCTGCAGGAGCAAAAGATTTTCTTTGAGGAAAAAAGAGCTTGACATTAAAAAACAATGCACTCCGCCAAGGCTCCAATCATCTGAATGCACTCAACATTTGTGTGGCTTTAAATCTGGCTGCACACACATTCCAGGGCCAAGGATCAGAAATGCATCTGGGTCGCAGAAGCCGGCCCTGTAGTCTCCTCCACCCCCTTGTGTTGGCTGTTTTTGTAACATATGTTAGCCACCAAGGAGACAAACAAGGATAAAATGGTGTTCTCCTTTCCCATATGATTCTCTGCCAGAGAGACAAATCCCAACCAAAGCATCAGATTTCAATGTTCTGACTACTGAGAAACCCCACTTTCTTGTTCTCTGTCCATCACCATTCTTCTTCTCAGCACATATTTTTCCACCAAGTACAAAGCAATGTAGGCTAATAAAATACAAGGCTCTTTCTCCCCACTCCATTTCCAATTCTTGGTCACTAATAATGTGTTAGTGACATAATACTTCATAGAAATACCATTTGATATAAAGGCTACCTATTCACAGTATTTTGAACTCTTGAAATAAAGAAAATACAGATAGTCCTTTGTCTATGAGTTCTGTTCTATGAATTAATCAAAAAGTCTGTTTGCATCTCATAATACATTTCTCATGGAAATAACTTTAAAAATGGTGATAGAACTCCATTAGAGGAGAGGAAAAGAGGCCTAAATTATTATACAACCTAGTAAATGTTTCTATAACCCCCAGGTGGGTTAAAGGTGGGTCTAATAAGGAGATGGTGGCACCTGCCCCATGGACGCATGCAGCATTGTTACATGGCCACACTGCCATCATTTCTACTTCAAGAGGATACAGGCCCCAAAAGCTGAGGATGGTGTGGCTGCTGAGGCTCTGCACGTTGCCAGAGCACTTGTAAATTGGGTGTTTTAATATCAGAGATTGCCAAACTATGATTAAGCCCTGGTATATAGAGTTGTAATCTAGAAGTATGTTTGGGATTTTAGGGATCTATTTGAACTGTGCATTACTGTATATTATTAGAGTAACAGTTTCTTTCATTTAAAATTTTATCTTAAAATCACCAACTATTCAGAAAAGTAGAATTAATAATGGAATGAATTTATGAATCTCCATCACTTCCATTCATGAGCTATCTTTTTTTTAATTTTATTTTTATTGCAAAATACTTTGTAGCAAAACCTAGATCTCACGTTATGTATACTTCAGTTTCACAACTGTAAAGGTTACATTTCCAACATAATGATGATGCATTATAACTCCCAAACAATGCTTTTATCATATAATACTGTTTATAATCAATTTCCCACATTGCCTATAAAATGTCTCTTATGTTTACTGTGTTCAAATCAGTATTCAAACAAGATTCCTCACAACATTGGTTGTTATCTATTTGAAATACCTTTTCATCTTAAGCAGCCCCCTCTGACTTTTTTCCCCCATATCACTGACTTGTTACCAAATTCATGTCAATGTCAGGATTGTTACCAAATTTATGTGTCACATCAATATCACATTCCCTTAAGGATCATTTAAATTTTTTTAGAACTTATATATCCTCTAAATGGAACTTAACACTAGGGGTAAGTAATTTTGTAAAATATCATAACAGTGTATTATTTTTGTCATTGGTAGGCTCTAATAAATCCATTTAAATAGTGATTAAGGAAAGCAAAATATTGTTATCTTCTGTAACCCATGGAAGAAAGAATAATGTAATTGAGATGTAAAAAGGTTCCAACATTGCCCAATATTAATTATATAGCATAACCACTGTCTTTTTTACACATGGCCTGCTATTCTTGTTTATTGCACTTACCTGGTTCCTATACTCCTTATGATTTACAGACTCTGGAACAGTGGATTCTTACTGAGAAATGTTGCAAGAGAACATTATAGAGTTATATACCAGATTTTGAAGGGATTTTAATTATAAAAAAAGACCCGTTTATATATCTGACGTTGATTTGTGCCTCTAGGATACACTGGTAGATGGTATATCTACAGGTGAGAGACCAGTTAGGATTCTATTTGAATGAGCAGGATCACCCTAATAGATAAACAGCTACAATAGGAGGTTGTTGCTACATGGCTGATTATTGGGTGAAACCAACCCCCAAAATAAATATAATACTGTATTTTTCTCTCCCCTATTCATGTTCTGCTAACATAAATCATCAAAGGCAACCCTAGCTGGTTTGGCTCAGTCAGTGGATAGAGCGTTGGTTTGCGTACTGAAGGGTCCTGGGTTTGATTCAGGTCAAGGGCACATGCTGGGGTTGCAGACCCAATCCCCGGGGTGGGGGTGGGGGGAGGACTTGCAGGAAGCAGCCAATTAATGATTCTCTCTCATCTTTGATGTTTCTCTCTCTCCCTCCCCATTCCTCTCTGAAAAATCAATAAAAATATTAAAAATAAATAATTAAAGACATAGTTGAAAGGTAAAAAAAAATGGGAGAATTATGACTTGGCAATAAAACCATTTTATAGTACCATTTAAAATTCTCAGAACATTATTATATAGATACTGTTATTACTTCCATTTTAAAGGTGACAAAACCGAGTTATAAAAAGCTTGTTATTTTCCCAAGAACAGAGAGATAAATGGAGAACCCAGGAATCAAACTGAGGTATTCTAGCTCTTAACCTAATATCAGACTCTCAGAATAGATTTATGAGCTTATTTTTGTCTTTATGTGAGCACCAAGTGATAGAAAAACTTCCAATTCTGATGCCAACCCTGATCTTAACCCATGAGGGGTTTTAATGTGAGTACTTATATATTACATGTGCTTTTAATAATAATGTGTGTATAAACATTCCTTTTGCTTTAAACAGGTCATTGATAACCTTGGTCCTTTGGAACTGATCCTTAACACACCTAGCCATCACAGGGTGCATCATGGTAAGGAATTTGATCTCTTCTTTCCTTTTTCATTTATTTAAAATGACACTAGTTTTCATCATTTCATCGTAATTACCCAACATAGTCAGCACGCACTGTGTAAATAGGCATCTCTTCTTCCTTTGAATCTCCAAAGCTAGAACCGGAAACAAACAAACCCACCAACAACAACTTCTTATCTGGATTTTGGATTTTTCTTTTTGCCTGAATCTCCTCAGGTATAGTGGGCGGAAAAACAAACAAACAAAAACTGAGCTAAACAGCTGAGTGGATGGATGTACACTTTATATCTTGAAGGCCACTCCTTTACCTGATGCTGAGAGTCATTCCTATCTAGAGCCAGAGAGTGCCTGATTTTGAAAACTGTTGGGATTTGAGGAAAGCCTAATAAGAAACACTTTACTTTTCTGCTTCAACTCTGTGAACAAACCTTGCCTGCACTGCATTTGCCTGACAAAGAGAAAGTCCCATGTGGCTAGTGCCTAAAATTTAAATATGCCAACTTAAGAAATAATAGAAATGTTTGCATTGTGCACCCAAGGATCTGGACAAGAATGTGCATATCAGCATTACATGTAACAGGAGAAAAAGAGACCTAATTAACATGTTTATCAGCAGTAGAACAGACAAACTGCAGACAATTCATGTAATGGGAAACTATATCCCCTTGACAACACTATTATGACACGCAGTGGCATGAATGAATCTCACAAACATGATGTTGAGATAAAGAAGCCGGTAATAAAAGAAGAAATACTATTGTTCTCTTTTATAAGTTTCCAGCAATCAGACAGCACAGAAGCACCGTAGGTCTGCCTTCCCGAGGGGTCAGGTCCCTTTTCCCATGGCAGCGGAGAGAGGGGGTGCCCAAGCTCCCCCAGAAAGAGGAGAGGACAAGGTCATGCGACACATGTTAGTTGCCTCCTGTGAAGTCAACAGCCATTCCCCTACCACAAGGGCATCATTAGTGAGGGGTGGAGAGGCCAAGAGTATTATACTCTTAGGATTCCTCCATATAAAAGAAAACTTAAGGAGTGGAGAAGAGCAAGGCCACTTTGAAAAAGAAATAGTTTAGAGTTTCCCCTGTTTGATTTCAGAGTGCCTTTCCATACACGTTGCTTTTTTTTTTTTTTTAATGTATTTTATTGATTTTTATAGAGAAGAGAGAGGGATAGAGAGTTAGAAACATCGATGAGAGAGAATCATCGATCAGCTGCCTCCTGCACACCCCCTACTGGGGATGTGCCTGCAACCAAGGTACATGCCCTTGACCGGAATCGAACCTGGGACCTTTCAGTCCGCAGGCTGATGCTCCATCCACTGAGCCAAACCGGTTTTGGCCACACACGTTGCTTTATATCAGCTTCAGCACTAATAACTGTGAGGAGCCGGCAAGGCCATGGCATACTCAGCCCCAGGGCGCTCTCAGCCAGGTCCAGTGAACCCGAGTGGGGGCGGTGAAGGATTAGAAAAGATAGACAAGAGAAGGAGAGCTGGGACTCGGTGGGACGCTGCTTCCCTGATGGGGACCCAGCAGCACCACAGGCTACAAGCCGTGTCTTTATTTTATAGCCGATGCCAGGAGGCAAAGTAAGGGCGTGGTCAAGATGTTTACAAGATGTTCTCGTGGGTTTCAGTCCCACTCAATTACATGCACCTGATCAAGCTTTGTTTACTTGCAGCCTATATCACTTAGGCATGTGGGACCACGTGTTCGGACCATAGGTTCAAGCTTACAACTACAGCTGTTGGCTATAATTGTGCTGGGAGGCTCTGCCCTCCAAGCTGGGACTTGCACGTGGCCACGAGAGGACTGTGCCCTCTCATTGGTCCAAGGCTTGAACCTGTCCAAACACTGTAGCCACGCCCCACAATTAACATTTTCATATTAATTTTAGAAAGATCAGATAGTTCTTTGGGGCCACGGGGGCTGTCCTGTGTATTACAGCATGTTGGCCTCTACATACTTAGATGCCAGTAACATCCCCTCGCAGTTGTGACTACCAACGTCTTCAGACATTGCCACATGTCCCTTAAAGGGCAAAGTGCTCCCCGATCCAACTGAGAGCCACTGTTTACGCCATGTATGGCCACAGGTTGTATATCTGTGTACCAGCCCACTCTACATTTGTACCAGTGGGAGATTTTTCCTGATGTTTTCACTTTCAAATGTGTATTTGCATGTAGGAAAGGTGTGTAAAAAAATGAGAACACCAGAAAACAGTGGGTTTGTTGGAGTAGTGGTTTGGTGGGTTAATATTCTTTATCCTATTGATAACCATTGGATTGTCTGTTATTATTAGATAAATTATGCCCAGCTATTTAAATTATAATTTGAATATTTTAGAGCAGAAAAAATATCATAAATGTTATGAGTAAATAAAAAATTGAGGTTAATTTGATTTTCACGATGTATTTTATAATTTTTAAAAATAGTAATATCTCACTCTAGGAAATTTTCTTTCTGGGAAAAATGCAGAGAAAATGAGTGGACATAATGCCCTTAAAATTTTAACAAAATACAATTACACATATTATCTATCTTATTTTCTAGTGGTATTTTTCTGGACCATTTAATTTTAATTATTATTTTTCATAGTCCCAAAATAGAATTATTTATAATTATCCAAGATTTTTTAAAACCTGGAACATTGTGAACACACACTTGTATTTTTCATCTGGGATAATTCTTAATAGTTTTAAGGAAATCTTTGCTCTTTTTAGTAAAATTAATTAAAAAACAAAATGAAAACTCACTTTCCTAGCAAATAAAAGCTAATGTTGTCAGTGGAAAGACATTCCTACGAAAATCATTATGTTACATATATCTTAATTTTGTGAATGGGTTCATGATGAGATATTTCAAAAATCATAACTTTATTCTTTAAAAATATTTTTAAAATATTTTTTTCATAGGCAGAAACCGTTATTGCATAGACAAAAATTATGCCGGCACACTTATTATATGGGATAGAATTTTTGGTAAGTAAAATGTACCAGAATTTTCAAGATTTAATTAGCTCCTTAACTCTCAGAAAATCAAAGATCATACCCTTATGTTTGTCTTCCAGGGACATTTGAGCCAGAGGATAAAAAAGTTGTGTATGGTTTGACACATCCCATTAATACATTTGATCCACTCAAGGTGCAGGTAATGTATTCAGTTTTATTCTCTCTGAATTGATCATATTCTATCATTAAAAGAACGATAAGCAATACACTTTTAAAAAATAGTAGTGGATTACACTATCCTGGAAAAAATTGTTAGTTGTGAAAGAATGTGAAAATAACCCTGGCATTTAAACCAAGACTTAAATCAAATTGGGCAAAATACATTAGAAAGCAATTAATACAATTTTTAAACATGTCTACTACCTAGAATTTAAACATGGCTCTTTAGCAAACATATTCTTTCTCAGAATAGACCTGAAATATATTCATGCATTCAGAACGGATGGTAGTAACATGTATAATTAAGGCTGATCCCACAGTAAGAAAAATATTTGCTTCAAGTCTGCATGACTCTGGTTAGAAATTCAGTTCAAGGCTTTGCCCACTCTTCCTGGATTTGTGTGCCAGGAACTATTATGGGTTGGTTAGGTCTGCATGTTCCCTCATCTGCGAAGACTTGTTTTCTGTCCTACACGTGGTTATGGTTGTTCACTGGTCTCAATGGTTGGCACTAGAGAAATTAGGAATGTCTGTGAAGCTCTGATATATCAGCCACAGACCACCTCAAACACTTCTGGGGTTAGGACTAGTAAATGAAAAAAGATAAGAATGCTTGAAACCCTAAAGAGGTCAGCTAGTGACAGCGCTGTCCCAGGGACTAGGTTTATGGCATTCAGGAAAGAAGAAAATTACAGGTTCATGTGGGTCTGCTTTTCAAACTTCTTCACATTTTTAAGAAAGTAAAAATAAAAATAAATTGATATTTATTGAGCTGTTACTATGTGCAGGCCATTGCTAACAGCGCAGCATAAATATTTGATGTAAGCATTACTCAAACATTTTGAGGTAGTGGTTCTTTTCAGCTCCAATTGTTGGTGGACGAAACTGAGGTTCTCAGGATTTAAATGATTCACCCAACTACACACAGTTTATTAAGGGTGAACTTAGCCAAGATGGATTCCAGGCCAAGCCCAAAACTTGCTTAACTCAATTTAAATTTTACACGCTCCTGCCTCTTTACAGAAAAGACCATTACAAGTGAAACACATTTTTATCTCATACTTCAAAAGAAAAAATTGACTACTTTTTCTTCTCTACAGCATTTCTCTCTTGGTTTCTTGGTCTCTCTCTCTCTCTCTCTCTCTCTCTCTCTCTCTCTCTCGT
Source organism: Eptesicus fuscus (assembly GCF_027574615.1). Taxonomy (NCBI): domain Eukaryota; kingdom Metazoa; phylum Chordata; class Mammalia; order Chiroptera; family Vespertilionidae; genus Eptesicus; species Eptesicus fuscus. Next base: position 18,808,242 of record NC_072486.1, read on the forward strand.
CTCTCTCTGTCTCTCTGTCTCTCTCTCTCTCTGCCATTATTAAGAACATATATCTCAGGAGAATACTAAAGAAACATTTCAGGGTACTTTCTTAATAATAAGCTTTATAGAATCAAAACCAATTTGGAAATAATACATTAAGAGCTGCTTCTTCACTTGTGTAGTCCTGTCTCTGTTGTGAGGAGATTAACAAGGAATTGGACAAGTTGGTTTCTGTCCTGTATGACAGAACCTTTCAAACTTAAAGGGCATGTGAATCATGGGAGCATCTGATGAAAGTGTGGATTCTGCTCAGCAGGGCTGCGTCTGTCCAAGACTCTGTTCCTGATAGGCTCCCAGGCTATGTCTGTGCTGCTGGCTCATGGCTGAACATTTAAATAGAAAGGCTTTGGAAATGTGCACTCTTGCTGAGGAAGAGCAGCTCATGTGGAGGCTGAAAAAAGAGATTGAAAACTGTACAACATGAGCTGCACGAAAAGTTGGATGCTTAGGATTTGGAGAAAGACACTATTCAGATAATTCAGATAATCATAAGTACTAATGAGCTGCTGGCTGAATTTGTGTCAGTTTCAGAACTCCAGGCATCTACCCCTCACATAAACACTTTCTTTACTGTAGTAAGTGTCACAGCAGTGTCCATGGATTAGTCTTCTACATGGTCAGAAATGTCAAATCAGCAAGATGTGATAATTAGGAGTTCCGGAACCTACAAAAACATACACCTACTTTCACTTATATTCCTTTATATTCAGCTCAGTCTCTCACCTTGTCCTCAGAAGCATAGGAAAAAAAAACACAAAAAAAAACCTTGGGATTTTTTTCTTTATTGTTCGGCATAAACAATTCACTTTGCCCTTCTTTGGGGTCCAAGAGTTTCAGAGAATGGGGTAGCAAATAAGTGAGAAGGCACTCCTGATTTTAAAACATTACCATACACTCTCATGGTTTGTGTCTAGTATGATAGCAATAAAATTGCAGTCAGGTTTCAAAACAACACAACAGGTATACATTAATGTATAATTTCTAAATACATTAACTTTCTGCATTATTGCTATTATTATTGCAAAGCTCCAGGGTAAGTTTCCATCTAACATTTTTTTTTCCCTCAAAATTTGCTTCACTAAATCCTGAATGGTTCCTTAATTGCTTAAGATTCCTTATTTAATATTTAAGCAATTTTTAAAACCATTTTTAACCCTAGCAGTTTGAATTCTTTGAGATACAGAGAAAATGCAAGCAAGACCACAAATTTGTATGTAGCTAAAGCTTCTTTTTACATGAATTTATTACTACACTTATAATACAACTCATCTCTAGAGTCTATAGTTGATATTCAACCTCGTATTATTTTTAATCCTCTGATGGATTATGACAAGTGTGGCATTTATAGCTAATTATCCTAATAGCTAATATTTATTGGGTACTTATCATGTATGGACTTACTTTTAACTTCCTTACGTGTGAAATATATGTTATTTGAAGAATGGTGATTCCTGTTAAAAGCTTCAAGGCAAACTTTTGACTCAGTCATCAAACGTTTTCTTTTCTTATTACAGAATACTAGAGACCCAGTGCATGAAATTCGTGCATGGGAGGGGGGGGGTCCCTCAGCCCGGCCTGCACCCTCTCCAATCTGGGACCTCTTGGGGGATGTCTGACTGCCAGTTTAGTTGACATCCCTTTGGCAATTCAGGACCGCTGGCTCCTAACCGCTCACCTGCCTGCCTGCCTGATCACCCCCTAACCACTCTGCCTGCCTGCCTGGTTGCCCCTAACCACCCTCCCCTGCTGGCCTGGTTGCCCCTAATCACCTCTGCCTCAGCTCCCACCACCGTGGCTTTGTCCGGAAGGAGGACTGGATGACCGGAAGATAACCAGTCAACTCAATCTAATTAGCATATTACCCTTTTATTAGTATAGATGGCATTTTTAATACTCAGAGGTCTGCTATCAAAAATAGCTTTCAACATTTTTCCTTAATATGACACGTTTGTCTATAACTCAACAGAATAAATATTTTTAAATAAGTGACATATATTCAATATTTATATCTTTCCATTTAGCAAGACTTTAGAAAAGATGTCATTTGACATGGATATTGAGTACTCAGGATTCTAGTTAATTCCACTAGAAGCAAAACCTCTTAACTCACTTCTACTTTCCTGAGTTTCTAAATAATTGACCTATTTTTTAATTTCCAAGTTATAATTCTGAAATATTGACAAGGACACATTTAAATTTAAAGGTATGCAGAATACATAAATAAATTATATTTTAATGCAGTTGCATATTAAATAACATTAATCAAATTATATATAACATACTAAATATGTAAAATACAGTAAATTAAATTAAATACATGATTTATTATATTTAATCTTTTTAAGAGATTTTTTATTTTAAATAAGCTATTTTTTATTCTTCTAGTTCCACCATTTAGTTTACATGTGGACTACATTCTGGGCCACACCTGGAGTCTTCAATAAGTTCTCTGTCATATTTAAAGGACCAGGATGGGGACCAGGTAAACCAAGACTTGGACTGAGTGAAGAAATCCCTGAGGTAAATAGAGTTCCTGGGTTTGATGATGGCGATGATTAGTCTCTTATAATGAGGTCTACAGCCAGCCTGTGTATATGCTGACTTCATGCAAATCTGAAAAAAAAAATGTTCTCTTAAACAGATGCAGCTTGGTGGTGCATAACTTAATGAGTGGACACCACCTAGGGGCCAATAAGAGGGGTGACTTCACCCAGTCAGACACTGCCTCTTACCAGGGAGCATTGTTTAGGGGATGGAGCAACGGAGGCGATTTTGAGACCCACCCAAATCCATAGCCAGGAGACATTGTGTAGTTCAGACACCCATGCAGCTCAGTCACAGAATCCTAAACCACTGGAGATGGAGGGATCCTTAAAGATGAATTAGTCTAGTCATTATTTTGTTCATGAAAACCTGAGGTCTCCAGAATAGAAGGTCTAAAGTCACACCAAGATGATGTAGTTATTGGATTAGACCACACCATTATTCATTCTGTAGTAGAATAGAAGCATTAAATACAGAAATCCCATTTTAAAACAAAAAATAAGCAAGGTCTAGAGATTTAAAAACTGGAAACCAAATGAAATATTCAGTTTTATTCCATAATTCCTCTTATAGACACGGAAAAGGAATATCTTTCAGGTATTCAGGATTTATATTGTTGTTCCTTATGAAAATAACTGTCATTAATAGTAATATAGAAACAACAGAAATAGTAAACTACTGTTGATTTCAAAGATAACTATGAGTATAAAATTTAGCCAGTATTTCAAGGAAATAAAATAATATATTTCATATGGGTGTTGTTCTTATTTTCAAAAATATCCTGATATAAGTAAGGTTGTTTTCTCATCTAGTTATGAAAGATTCTATGTTGAAATTTCTCAGATCCATTTGGTTATGTTTAGTCAATTATGTAATAAGAGCTAACTTGATATAAGTGAAAATATTTTGCTTATTTCAGCTCCAAAAAGTCCAGTTAACTATTGTCTATTTGTTGTTGTTTTTAAATAGATAACCTAAAGTTAATATTTTTAAGTCCTATTGTTGCTTAAATCTGAATTAAAAAATAGAATCATAGTGTTTCTTGGAAACTCTGTAGTTTGAGAAAGTTGTTTCTAATAGGGCAACATTTCCCTTTGAGGCATAATTATTTCCACTACCCAAAGTCACCTTCCATTTTCCCTTTTGCTATACTTTCATGTACATATAATCATGGACATGTTTTTCTATTTATATTTTCATATTTCATATTTTCGTGTTCATTTTGGTTATGTTTATCACCAGTACATATTGCCAAATCAATTCTTACTTTGTTCTGCATAAGGCAGACTAAATCAGAATCAGAATGCGGAAATGAAAAAAAGGTGTCCTAACTTTTATATTTTTTCTATCTCAAAAAATGAATGTTACATTTTTTTTGAGGGGGGGGATAGCAAAACCTTTGCTTTCTTTTTGCATATCTTCTCTTCATAGTCTGAATTTCAATGAGAGGAATAAGCCAAGGAGCGATATCAATGAGAGGCTTCTTCCTTGTCTTCCTAGGTTACCGGGGAAGAAGTTCCCTACTCATCATCGGCGCCTTACCTATTGAAGATCTATGCAGTTGTACAGTTTGCTGTGATGCTAGTCTTTTATGAAGAGACCTTTGCAAATAAAGCTGTAAGTATTGTCCTTTTTAAATAGTGTGGAAAATCATGTCATTTTTCTTGATAAAATATCTCACATTAAAACAGGTAAATTAATTCCTCTAGACTATTGAATGTAATTTAATTATATCCAAAGTGCTTCAGTGTAGAATTTCCATCAAATGGTATACTATTGATCTAAATGATAAAGAGTAAATAATTTGCCACAAATAAATTCCTCATCCATTACAAAAAAAGTATTTTGGAAGTTAGAATTAAATGTCTGGGAAAATACTTTATATTAATTTTAACCTACTTACCTTCAATGAGAGCATACCCTGATACTTTGACATTAGAAAATTTTCAATGTAGGGTTGACTTCATTTGTCTTTTCCTTTCTAAACATTCAGAATATTCAGAATAACCAGAGCACAGGACCAGGGTTTAGAATCTGGATTCTAAATCAGGCATTACCACCTGGGGAGGTTTTTTTATTTCTTTGGGTATGTATGTGTGTGTGTTTGCCACATAAAAATACTCTCACTGCCTACAGTTTTTAGAAAACAAAAATAGCATAATGTATGTAAAAATACACAGTACATTGTAAAAAGATAAAAAGATAAATACAAAGGTATTTTTTAAATGTGTTTTGTTTTCTAGATTTATTTATATTATTTTCTTCCTGAAATGATTTACATTAGTTCAAAGAGGTACTTAAATTATAGTAAGGTATCTAATTTGGAAGTAGGTGAACTTGAACATAGAATCACAGAAAAATAAAAAATTCAGTGTCTTTGACTTTGTTACCAGGAAAATATATACCTCATGAAAAAGCATCATTAAATTGGGAGTTTTGACAGTTCACATGAGTCAAATAATGCGATCAGGAATCTTCACATTCTTTCTTACAGCTCTGCTTTTCTCAAAATGCAGTTTCTCTTCCAGGTATTCAGCCTTCGTGGTAGCAAGGTGGCTGTCAGGTCGCTCTAGCTTTCAGCACTGCCTCACAAAAAATGCCAGAAGTGAAAGTTTGACAGTGCAGTCTGATGTGAAGGCTTGGTTCAGCTGGGTATCACTGAACCAGGCAATGTGGTCAAGTGCGAGTCATTGGCCATTCAGTCTATGAATGGGAAGACAGGGTCAGCTCCATAGGATCCTCATTGACCAAGAGAAGGGATGGGATGGTTTGGAAGAAAAATTGAGATGATAATAAATAGAAAAAGGGAAATAGATTGGAGTTGGCAAAAATAAATACTAGATCTCCATAAATCATCCTCACACAAAAATATGTGATTTGAACTTGTTTTCAAAAAATATTCTTTAAACACTTATAAAAATGCATATATATAAACCTTCCTGCAGGATACCGGAAATGTCATGAGACTATAATGGTGGGAAATATACTGGCTTACTGCTGGCACCCTCATCCACATATGTACTACAACTAATGAAACCAATTCCACATTGTAGCAGGTTCATTTGCCTTTAGCTTCACAAGAGACAAAATTAGAACCCAAGAATGTATTTCAGGAGCAAAGCTTTCTTAGAAGTAGCATGAACTATATCAGTGGTCAGCAAACCGCAGCTCACGAGCCACATGCAGCTCTTTGGCCCCTTGAGTGTTCTAACGCCACTTCTTCAAAATAGACTCTCCCAGGCCGAAAACCGACTTCTGCACATGGGCCATGAAGTTTCAATCGCATTGTACGTGTGTGCCCGCACGTGGTATTTTGTGGAAGAGCCACATGTGGCTTGCGAGCGTGGTTTGCTGACCAATGAACTATATCACTCTCAGCAATGCACCTGTAGATATCGAACTGCCCTAATGTTTAGAATTATTGATGGCTTAACCTAAGGCCTCACAATCATCTCTTCAAGTATTATGTAATTAACCCATCACTGATGACTTTGTTATCTTAATTTGTTCACCTAATTTATGACTAAAATATATATGTGATATAGAGTTCAGGTAGTTGAATGAAACCAGAAGAAAAGCAAGATCATCTGCATCTAAATACAGTATAGGGAAAAGTAGGTGTGTAATTGTGAGTACATGACACATAGTTTGTTCTTGTATTATTATTTATTACTAGTGGCCTGGTGCACGAAATTTGTGCACATTAAAAGGGAATTAATGAGAGGAAATATTTTAATATTGCTATTTGCCCTTTCTCTGTAATAGGAGTGGCTGGCTGGCCCCATCCCCATTGGGTGATACCAAGACCCGGCCGGCCCCACCCGCTGAGCAGGGGATGCAGCCTCAGGTCCCCTGGCCCTGGCTGGCGACATGCAGCCTCACCCAGACCCGCCATGCCATGAGACCCCAGACCCTCTGTACCGCAGGACCCATCAATGAACCTCCTGGTGATGGGTCATTTGGTCGTTATGGATAAAAATAAAGTCATGCACTTAAGCATGCACATTAATTTTCAATGCCTGATTTGTCTATATTCTCTAAATTGCAAAATAAGTAAGATCTTCAGCCAGATTATATCATAATGCCAAGGTCCTTATATAATGACACATACCATTCTCTCCACTCAGTATGCTCCATTTGAATGGATTAAATGTATATGACTCATATGAAAGGCACTGCTGCTTGCTCTTAATAGAGGAAGCATTCGCTCATTACCTAACACCATAAAATAGTTTAAATGGCATATACTGACTTGAAGAACAGAAGGAAAAATAACAAAACAAAACAACAACAACAAAACAAAAACAAAAAGAAAAAACAACATTCAGTTCTGTGGATGGCAGAATCATCTCCCTTTCCCTTTGTTTTTTTCTGCTTTTACCATGAACCTATTTGCACTCTGCCTCAAAATCAACACAAAAGACAAAATCAGATGCTGTAATCTGCATTTTATAGTGCCATTTGAGTACAAAGAGGTGTTTTTCAATCTTTACCTTTTTTTAAAAAAAAATCAATGCAGCTCAAACTTGCTCCCAACATTCCAGGAGCCAGTCCAACGTGGCTGTGCGAACACACTTTTGCTAGGTGCTGTCAGGCTTCAGGGCTGGGGCAGGGAACACGCCAGGTGTTGCTAGAAACGAATCAGCTCTCCTCTCTACATAGCAGGAGTCTTTTCATTATAAAATGCAAAGCAGCAGCCGTTTTCCATTACCCCCATCCCCAGCCCTCCTCACCTGGGGGAGGGGTCCCGGGGAGCGGGGTGGTGTAGAAAGAGGCTGAGAGGATATTTAATCTCGGCTCTTTGATTTCTCTTATTTAACTGAGCCCAGTGACAGCTGCTTCTCTGAGCGCAATGCCAGCCGGCTCAGGGCTAGCCACACCTGGAAGGCAAGTGGCAGAGCTGACCAGGGGCTTTGACCAAGTGGGTCAGGTGGGTCACAGCAACCTGGGCAGGCGGGCTGCTCCCAAAAACTCTAGGCCCCTCCCAGCTCCACACCCCAGCTCCCTGCCCTCCCCCTTTCACCCACAGGTGCCACCAGCGTGGTGTGCCCCAAGGCTTGGTGTGCAGACATCAGGGTTGCAGGTTCAAGACGCTCCGCCTCCTCCTGGCACTTTGAGCCATAAGTGCCAGCAGGGACCTTTCCACTGGGTCTTAGTCTTTGGTCACTGCTGAGGTTTTCTGGACTCTCTAGGCCAGGGACAGCCAGAACCTTTGTCTTTGACCAATGCTGTGCCTGCAGCCTGCCTGGGGTACCCCCAGCCCTGGGAAAGTGTGGGGGCGTGGCCAGCCTGGGTGAGGGACCCTGGGGGGAGGTTGGATAGCTGCCCCACCCTCAATTGGGTTGGGAGAGGTTGATCAGGAGTAAGGCCGGGAGAGGGGCTGGGCAGGGCAGCCATCTTGTGATGGCATTATGGAGTGAGGGTCAATTTGAATATTACCTCTTTATTATATAGGATTTTAGTTATGGTATTATTTGTTATTATTCTTAACCTACTTTGCCCACCCCTATATCTAACTCTTGGTATCCTGACCAGTGTTGAGTGCAGTTTGCATTGTTGAATTAGTTTAGTTGTACTAAACAAAATCACAGAATAAATTGTAGTAATTTATAGAAACAAAAATGGGAATTTACCCATTTACATTTTGAAATAGAGACCCTTAATATTAAGTTCACTAAGAGATTTGAATGTCTTAAGCAAGTGTGAGTGCTTCCTGCATAAAAATGTGGCCAAACACTATTTATATTAAAATATGTAACGTATAGCCTGGTTTTCACAGGATTCAACTACAGTAAAAACTATGAGAAACTCATGTCCATTTATTGACAAAGAGAAATATCAAGTGTCAAAATCCTTTTCACACTGAAATTAGAGTTGGAGACAGCTTCATTCCTGACACAAATAACTTCTGAAAGGTGCATTTGCTTGTTTCCCACATGTGTTTTTCTTTGCTAAAAACATGCTGTGCAGCTAGGAAAAAAGATTGCTTATTTGCAAAATTTTATAGTGCCTTTCTAGTCTCAGGGATGTTTAAAAGCATACGAAGATGTTAAAATCCAACAGCAATATTTTTTTCCAGATTCGCTATAGCCAATAATCACAGAGAAAAGTTGTGGCTGACTTGTACTTGGGGATCCTGCTGAGGTCCCACAGCCTTTTCTGTTTATGCATATACCAGAGTAGATAAATACTCGCTTGTCTTATGTGTGCGAGTTTTATATAAATAACTTTGCGAGTCAAAGAAGCAATTTGATGGTCACCACAAAGGTGTAGAAGGCACAGTCCTTTCTTTCTGAAACATGCAATGCATACATTTAAATATATAATGTTTGGTTTAGTGATATGACCCACAGACTTTTATGTTGATTTTGGTATAGTAATGCTTGAGAAATCAATTCCTAAGCTGCCAGGGTCCACTTCATGGGGTGATATCATGAATACGCATTTGAAATCAAAATATATTTCCAAAGTAAAATTATAAAGGCAATGGTATCCTTTAAATAACAGACACACTCAAAACTTTTTGAATATTTAACAGTCTTAGCATGTATAGCTATGTCATTGCAGATATGTTTTTATAAGATTATTTATTGATTTTTAGGGAGAGAAAAATTGATATGAGAACAAAACATTGATCACTGTCTCCTGCACACCCCCTACTGGGGCTTAAGCCCACAACCTGGGCATGTGCCCCGGTAGGGAATCAAACTGGCAAGCTTTTGGTGCACGGGATGACTTCCAACCAACTGAGCCACACGAGCAAGGCTGCAGATATGTTTTTACACAGATTATTTGATGATATATTTCCAGTTAATGAGGCATCTGAGAATATCCTGTGTAAATTTGGAAACAGATTTTTATAGTTCCAAATTCTCTTGGTTTCTTTGTATTCTGTAAAACATTATGGGCACTGATATTTTGCAACTAATGTTTTCATGTTGACTTGTTTTAACAAGACCCTTTGAAAAAGTAATCAATGTGTTTAGTTGTACTCTTATGACAGAGAGTATCATTTGCACAAATTCAGTTTAGCTTAGGTTCTGTGTGAAACCACTCAAGTCAATATCCTCTGTATATTGTTTTCTTCCAGTGTAGCCCGTTGGGATTTAGTTTAATTTCCTAAAGTTTTTAGGTGGTAACTGAAATAATGTGAATAAAAATGAAATGTGAACCAAAATGAGCATCAATTATAACTTAAAGCCACAAAATGAATGTAATAAATGTGTAGTAAAGAAAGAATATTAGCAAAAGTTATCTTACTAATAAGCATATACTCGTATACTCCAGGAACTTAGAAAAGTGATCATTGTGAGTTTCAATGAAAACTATAATTTTTCTACTATATTGAAATATAATAAAGTAGGAATGTGCACATTGAAATGTCATGTACAACAAATATTATATCAATTATGAAATCAAATATATCTATCTCCTATTAGTACTGTCCCCAAATATGGTCAGCATCAGGCAGCAACTTTAAAAGTTATCTACAGCAGCCCTGGGTGGTGTGGCTCACTTGGTTGGGTGTTGTCCCATGCACCGAGAGGTTGCTGGTTCGATTCCAGCATCCAGTAGATGTTCCTTTCTCTCTTTCTCCCTCTCCTTTCCTCTCTCTCTAAAATCATATTAAGAAAACAAACAAACAAACAAAAACAAACAAACAACTTTGTCCATAAGGGAATAGGGCTGATTTATACCATGGTGTGGAGCTGGGATGTTGGATGTGAACAGTAATTATAACTGGTAGCTTTTGCTTATTGTTTATGAATTTGAACAGACGCAATTTAGTTATAGGTATGCATATTAGGTGGTAATGAGTTGAAATTACTTGTAGTTGTTTTGGTAAAGAGAAAAAAGAGAAGGTCTTTGTGTAATGGTTGATCACTCTTTTAGCCAATCTGTTATATTACATTCTGGTATTCTCATAAAAGTGAAATATAAACACCATCAGTCAATAGGAAATTATCTAGGGGCTGTGTGTCCAACTCCTTGCTTTTACTGATCCACTTTGAATCTAGAGCCGTCTTTATCTGACCGTAAGCATTAGCTACATAACTACAATCTAGATCTCTATCCCTGCTCCCTTTAAGTTTCTTGCTCATTATACCATTGTCACACTTTGATCCAGGAGGTGTCAGAAGGGGCTAGTTTGAATTTTATGGCAGCATTAATTTCTGGGTGATTATGGAAAAGTGACTAAATCTTTTGTCCCAGTTTGTTTTTGTGTGTGTGGTGTGTTTTTTTTTTTTTTTTCAGATATGAAGGAGATATAATGAAAAAAGTGTTGAAAGTCTAAAAAGAATTACAGTATATGAAACACATAGCATAGAAGCTATAAAATAGTAGGTCTTCCATAAACACTATTATTATTTTTGACATGTAAACAAAATTCATAGCCCTGTCTGGATAGATCAGCTCAGTGGGTTAGAGTATCATCCCAATAAGTCAAACCAGGTTGTGGATTTGATCACCAGTCAGGGCACATACAAGAATGCATAAATAAGTGCAACAACAAATCTATATTTCTCTCTCTCTCTCTGTCTCTATCTCTCTCTCTTTCTTCCTTTCTTCCTCCCTCCTTCCCTCTTTCTCTCTCCTTCCTCTCTAACATCAATGAATAAATAAGAAATAAAGTAAAAATGTTAAAGAATGCATAACTTATTTATAATTATGGCAAAATTGTTATTACTATAATTCCAAATATAATACTTTAGACATTATATAAGCATATAGATTTCAAATGTATAGATTTGTGTGTGTGAAATTGTCTTCATGTATGTGTTTGCACTCATAAACACATTCTCCTTTAAATATTTTTGTATACAAGACAGCTTTATGTTTAAAACCACAAAGAATTGGTCTTATTAAAAATAGTTATTGGAATGTGGTATTTATTCACAAAAATCTAATTGACTTCTCCATACATGAGGGCATAGGTACTTCAAAAAGTTATAAAAGTCAAATTTTAAAGGAGAATTTTTAGGGGGAAAAAACACTAAGTATCATTATGAAATTGTCTAATTCATTCTTCAAGGATCCAAGGAGATAAATGATATTAGGGAAACCAAATGTCTTCTTTTTGAAAATGTCAACCTCTTTGAGAAATGTCAGTGACAAATGGTGTATGTGGGGCTGTTTTCCATGTCATCTTCATTCTAATGCACCTTTGTTAACTCTCCTACAGAACCTGTTGGTCTTTGTGTTTTTATGACAGGCACTGACTCAGCTCACTCTCCTTCTGAGGGTCTGCTTCTTTATCCTGACCTTGACCTCCATCGGATTTCTTCTGGATCAAAGGCAAGAAGTGAAATTCTTTCTTTTTATATAATTTTATAATGTAGTTTTAAAAATACATCTGAAACTTTGATATTCACTAAACATTTGTTATTGAAGAAATAAAGTTGAAACTACAATTTCACCCTTGTATTTTAAGTGAAACAGAGCAGCAGTTTATCTGATTTTATATCAAGGGTACATTTTAAATCTAAGCTTTTTAAGTTAAAATTGGGATTTTCAAGTTTATTAAAGAAAATCTATAAATATAATGATTAATTTTGCAAAACATAGACCATAATTCTGAATACTTAATAAGAAATAGAAAACATTTGAGTATTTTTCCTTTGCCATTTGAATAGTTCTTAATATGTGTCTGAATGTGTATATATTTAAAGTTTATATCCTTTACCCTCACACAGGATATTTTATTTAAGGAATCCTATTTTAAATACTACCCAGGCCATAAAATACATTCACTTGAACAATTTTAAATTGCTTTTTTGTCATGAGGTATATAAAAAATACTTTTTTGTTATCGCTCGGTATTTATCAATCATTAATATTAATACTAATACCAACATTTAGGTAATTAATATGTAAGGTGGTTATTAATGCTTACAACAACACTCCAAGATAATATTGCTATAAAGCACATTTTATAAATTAAGAAAGTCAGACAGTAAAAGATCAAACAGAACACAAAGCCAAGCCATGTGATCCAGAATTCAGAAATTATAGAAATTACTTGGTGAAAAATTGCAAAAAAGGTCCGTCATTCTTGAAATCTTATTTTTGTTGTGGTATTATTGTTTTCCAAGTAGGTAATCAGTAATCATTAATTTCAGGTTCTGGAATAGCATAAAACTCTGGAGTTTCATCATGATCCAGGTCCAAATGAACTTCCGGTTAATGAAACTGTTTATAATATGCATTCCGTAGAAACATTTGGTAGAGAACGATGCAGCTGGCACATTTCACATAGCCATATGTAAACAATGTGTAGAATTCTAAACCTGTTTCCTTCAATACTTTAAAAATGGTGTTTATTTTACCATTCATTTTGTTTGGCTCTCTATCCTACTTTTCTACACTAGAAGTCAAGTACATACTGAGCCATAAAACAGGAAAATGGAAAAATATGTCTCAAGTCCACCTGAAATACTTACCCAGATCCAAAGAATCTGAATCACATATTAAACATCACCATTCTATTATTTGAATGCACTTAATAGAATTGACAATAGCAACTGTATAGTTTCATTTTTTTATGAAGATTGGTTTTGTCTCTGTGGATACAAATACTAGACAGAATAAGAAAGCTGTCTATAATAATATCCAAGTATTCTTCTTGTATATAATCACTTAAAAATCTAAACTGCCTCAGGCTTTATTCAGGAGCTCATACTGAGATACATTCTGAGAAATTCATCATTAAGTAATTTTGTGTTTATGCCAACATCGTAGAATGTACTTATGCAAACCTGGATGGTTTATTCTATTGCTGTAACTAGATGTGCTATACTTTTATATGACTGGCAGCATAGTAGGTTTGTTTACACCAGCATCGTTTCAAACATGTGAGTAATTAATGGTAGTCTAAGCCTACCAAAAAGACAGTTGGCTTTCCTTTTTGTATCAAAAGTGCTTGACATAAGCTTTGATTGCTGAAACATCCACTTTAAAGGGACATCCACTCCAAGGCAGGATCTCTGGAATAATCGCCGGTCAGTCACATCCTACTAGATAAAGAGCCAGGTAGCCTCTCCCCACTGAAGCTCCTTTATTTCAGAGATCCTGGTTGATTTGAAAAACTGACCATTGGACTACTTATTTTTTCGCTTCCCACACTTTAAATTCACTTAAAAAGAGTGAGCCCATGAAACCCTAGGCCAGTGATGGGCAACCTTTTGAGCTTGGTGTGTCAAACTTCGCCAAAAAACTGAGCATAACTCGGGTAGTGTGTCACTTTGAGGAAAAAACATTATTTCACAAATGTTTCATCCTCAGGAGCAGCAAATGTTTCATCCTCGGCATAGTCATCAGAAATGGCTATGCGTGTCAGTGCTGACACGCGTGTCATAGGTTCGCCATCACTGCCCTAGGCCCCACCTTGAACCCCAATAAAAGCAGAAGAACCCCAAGTGAAGAACCCCCCCTCTCTCTCTCTCTCTCTCTCCCTCTCTCCCCTCCTTCCTTCCCTCCTTCCTTCTCTCTCTCCCTCTCCCTCCCTCCATTCCTCCTTCCCTTCTTCCTTCCCTCCCTTTCTCTGTGTCTATCTATTTCTCTCTGCCCAAAACCTCCTCATGTGCCTTGTACACTCCAGGACCTGCATGTAAGTCAACGGTTCCTAATGGTATTGCTGAAGGGTGTTTTGCGATATAGTAATAATCTCTAGGGTCTATTCTGTTGCAACACTGGTTTAGAAAGGGGAGATGTCCCTCAGAAGCTCACCAGGGACAGGGGAGTGCCCCCAGGCATTTCTAGCCTATAGCTTTACTATTGATAGAGTAAGACCAGTACAAAACAGTAATGCATTGCACTACAACCTTATAAGGGGTAAGACTCACTAGGCAATAGGAAATTTTTTGCTCCTTTATAATTTTTTTTTCAATTTTAGAGGATGTTTATTAAGACTTGGGACAACGAAACAACAAAGGGCTGGGAAAATGAGCCTAGGCTGGTCTGCTTTGGCTCAATAAGAAGTCAGAGAAAAGGGGATCTTAGGGGCAGGTTCAGGGGGTTGCCTTGGATGAACTGCCATTGACCATTGCTGCCCTGCTTGCAAGCCTCATGGGGTCCCTTAGAATTTAGGAGATGCATGCCTGTGGGAAAGAAAGGGGTGGGAGGCGCGGGCTTGCTCCTGGAAAGGAAAGCGTTCTCTGGACCTTCATTTTTATGTTTTTTTCTAGGGTTTTTTAAGGCTGGGCAATTAGGGGAGGTGTTAGAGGAAGATCTCAATAAAATATTCATCAGCTTTATGCTGATGTACCAAAATGAGATTTATTCTCTTAACTTCATCTGTCCTTGGGTGTGGTTGGCAATTGGCACTAAGAGGATTTCTGCTATCTGTCTCCCTGAGGAGAGTGATTTCAGCTATTAACCCTCTGGTTGGGAAGGAGAAGTGCAAACCATTTACCCTTAAGTGTCCCCGGCTTTATGGGACCATCATCCTACATGATGACAGAAATGTCCTCACTGTATGCATGACTATATAAGCAATAGCATCAAGTTTATCAAATACCAAGTAAATACAAGCCTGAAAAATTGAGTATAAAATCTCTTTATAAACATTGTTAAACGATTGAAGTATTATGAAAAATAAAGAGCTAAATAAATCGAGAGATAACTATATTCATAGATTGGAATGCTCAGTATTGTAAAGATTACAATACCAAATTGATTTACTTATTTCCATCCTGTTTTTTTTTAAATTTAATTTATTGGGGTGACATTGGTTAATAGGATCACATAGGTTTCAAGTATATATTTCTATAATACAAGATCTGTATATTACTCCATGTGTCAACCACCCAAAGTAAAACCATCTTCTGTCACCATATATTAGGCCATATATTACATTTTCAATACAATATGAATTAAAATTGTGAAAGGTTTCTTTCTAGAATTTCACACAGTCTTTCTAAAATATATGTAGATAGTCCAATAATAGCCAACACAGTCTTGAGGTTAAAAAAAAAAGGCAGGAGTTGTATAACTCCCTATCAAGATTTATTATAAAGCCACAGTAATTAGACATGTTTTATTAGCACAAAGATTAGAACAGAAAACCTAGAAAGAGATCTTTGCTTATATATAGACTTGATTTGTGATAAAGGTGTCCCTGCAGAGCTGTGGGAAAAGGCTGGCTTTTCAATAAATGGTCTTGGAAAAATTGGATTTCCACATAGGAATAAGAAAAATAAATTTGACAAATATTTCACACCATAAAAATTACTTCTGGGGTCAGGGGATTATGGGTTGAAAAGTGAGAGGAAAACCAATACAGATTCCAGCAGGTAGCATAGTAATGTATGTCTATAACTTTGGAGTATGTAAAAATAGTAAATGGTACACAAAAAGACCTAATTATTGATGCTTTAGATATAATTGATTAATTATACTATAATAATATTAAGAAAGTCAATTTTTCAAAAATTAACTATCATTAAGACAGTAAAAAATAAAACCAAGTAGGAGATGCTATTGGCGAATTTTATAAGTAGCAAAGATGTTACATCCCAAATGACTAAAATTAAAAGGATTAATAATACCAACTGTTAAAATGCTCACACACTGAAGAGAGGGGTTTATTTTGTGATATTTAATTTGAAAAACTGTTTGAGAATTTTTCTAACATAATTTTAACATACACTGAGTGGCCAGATTATGATCTCTGAACATATAATAATCTGGCCACTCTGTGTGTGTGTGTGTGTGTGTGTGTGTGTGTGTGTGTGTGTGTATTAGAGGCCCGGTGCATGAATTCGTGCATGGGTGGGGTCCAGCCAGCCTGGCCAGGGGAAGGGGACATGGGCAGTTAGCCGGCCTGCCTGCTGGTCAAACTCCTGGTCAAGGGGACAATTTGCTTATTAGCCTTTCATTATATAGGATATACACTGAGTGGCCAGATTATTATGCGTTCAGAGATCATAAAAATCTGGCCACTCAGTGTATATTATATATATATACATATATATATATATATATATATATGTATATATATATATATATATGTATATATATATATATATCTCCATCTATCTTGTAATCCAGTAATTCAATCCTAGTTATATATTAAAAAATACACCCAAATGCATGGAAGGGAATGTGCAGACAGCATTGTTTACAATAAACAAATATCGTCATCACCAGATGTTCTTCACAAGGTGAATGGTTTCATGTGTTTTGCATACCCACACAAAGGAATACTATGCAGGAGTGAAAGAGTGAACCCCTGCTACTTGCAGCATCATAGGTCTGTCTCACACACAATATTGAGTGAAAGATGCCAGATACAAGAATGTGCATACAGTATAATACCATTTATGAAATGTAAGAAATAGATAAAATTATAGACTAGTTTTTAGAAATTTATGCTGAAGTGATAAAATGTTTTTTTAAAAAAAAAGAATAAGAAAGGCTATGATTACCATAAAAATCAGGGGATTGATTCTTGCTGAGAGAGAGGGAGGATGAAAATATTGAGGAGGTAAGAGGTCTCATTGGGGTGCTGATAATGGGTGGTGGTTACATGGTTACTTGTTTGTTGAAAATCACCCAGCTGTATATTTCTGTTTTCTATACCAGTACTTCTCTATATGTATATTTCATTTCACAATATAAAAGTTTAAAAGGTAAGACATATTAAAAACTTAACAAAAACTATGTGTTTTAAAATAGGAATCTTGTTTTTTTAATTTAAAATTACCTATATATCATTAAAAAGTATCATCATGAGTTATGACGTTACTTTACAAGGGAAAAGCTTTCTTAATATTTTTTCACCAAAAAAACTTAATCACATTACTTGAATGCAAACAAATTATAAATTATTATTCTGTTCCTATTGAGTTTAAAAATGCATTCTCTTTTTTGTACTAAAATGTTGTTATATTCAATTTTATAGAAACAATGGGTCATAATTAATAGACAATAGAAGAAAGTCTTAAGTTAAAAATATACTTCAGATTTTCTTCTTTTTTTCTATACCTCAAATTTCTAAAATAAATATAATTGCATTTTAATGACATTGATTCTGTAATATTTTAGTTAGAAAATTCACCTTCATAACAATACTATTTGTCTTTTACAAAAACATTAAAAGATCCAACAAATGTTAGCTAAATATCATATCAAACTATTTTAAGCTGATAAAAGTATCTGTTTATTATCATCATTATGAGGCAGTGAATAAATGTTGACCTGCATGTGACATTCAACACTATTCCAAATGCATAAATACATGTATTTCATATATTTTAGATACCATATATACAGAAAACATTCATCATAATAACTAACAAAGATCTATAATAATGTTACCTATTAAATTAGGTATAATTACACAAATTTCACATTCCCAGTATTTCAGAATTCAACTTTTCTTTATTTTAGAGTAATTAACTATATCAGTCCTCCGACCAAGTCACTTTTTAATGAATGAAGTGTAAAGGTAAAGGCATTGAGTGAGGGAAGTGTCATTTACTTTAAACCTTAGAAATTTAGTTGTTTAGTATTTTATTCATTAGTTGAGAGTATGCTTCAGCCTGATTCATCAGTGCTCAAACTAAGCAATACATTTGTAAAGAACAGATTTTCTTTAAAAGATGCATTTTATTGCCCAGCCAGTGTGGCTGAGTTGGTTGAGCATTGTCCCATGCACCAAGAGGTCGCTGGTTTGATTCTGGGGTCAGGGCACATGTCCAGGTTTGTGGGCTTCATCCTCAGCAGGGGGTGGCATTCAGGAGGCAGCCGATCCATGATTCTCTTCATTAATGTTTTTATCTCTCTCCCTTTCTCTCAAATTGATAAAAAACAATTTTTTAAAAAGATGTATTTTATTTCTTCCTTTAATGCCTATTTCAAACAGCTTCAGAGGCACATGCTCCTCAAATATATTAAAGTGCAGCATATTTCTTTAAATTTAAAATAAATGCATATAACTGTATTAATTATAGCATGTAAACATGTAAGGAGCGTATTTAAAGCTAATGCATGTGACTGACACTTATTTCAGACCTAAGGCAGCTGTTGTGGAAGCTTCCCGTTGCTTGGTGTTTCTAATGCTGTTTCGATTTGGCCCTCTGAAGCCTCTCATCTCTTCCTTGTCATTTGCTTTTGAGGTAAGACATTTGCTTTAGGTGCCTATAGCAGTTTTATACATCTATTGCTTATTTCATTCATTTATTCATTTTTTTAAATCTATTTTGTGACTGTTACTTGTGGGAAATTTTTACCTGTTCATCCACTTACCAAAACTTATTGTGTTACTTTGAGCTAGTTAATAGCGTTAAGCCTCAGTGTTCTGGTCTCTAATGTGGGATTGACATGGCTAATCTCACACAATTGTTGGACAAGTCACATTGATTGCATGATGTTTATAAAGAAATTGGGCCGCCACATAGTTGGTTCTCAACAAGTAGTAGAAGTTATTTACTAAAAGTTCTTGGCAGAGACTTTGCCATTTGAGATTTTTCTTTTTAGGGTGAAAATGAAAATTGTTGCATATTTTGTCAATTACCTATAGTTCTACAGAATTATGATTACATAATATAGGCTAAGTAGCAGGTGAAAATAAGCTATTTGGCATGATTTATTTGAATCCCACGTTTTAAAAATTACTGTCCATTTCCTGTGATTCTTCTAAAAGTAAATACCTTCTATGAGCAACAAAATACTTGGTAAACAAATTAAAGCAATATTAGAACATATTGCTGCTTTTCTTGTTTTATAAAATGAGACTAATTTTACATACTAGATTGTAAATTATCACATTAAATTTCCTATAATTTATTGGCCCTGTGGGATTTTTCTAGTATGAATGTGCACCCTAGAAAATATTAATCCATGATAGTTTTCTATATATCATGTTTTTTATTAAGATGGTTAAAAATTAAGAGACATAAATACATTTTTATTCTTGCCATCCATCCCTTATCCCTTAGGCCCTTATTTTAAATGTCCTCATGTGCACATCCACCCAGTGCTTTGCCAAATACTTTAGGTCCAAAAAGGTTTCCACCATCAAGCACATTCCCCCCCATTTTAATATTATGTGTATTATGAGGAACACACATTTTATATATTTCTGATTACTTTATACTAACATTATCAAAACATAGGTGTTTTGAGCAGAATTTTACATTAAAATTGAGTTTTTTAAGAAGCATTTTAAATGCAATTTTTTAGTTTAGTTTACTTTGTATTGCCTCTTTTTGCTTGCTTTACTTTTCTTGTTTGAAAGCAGGAAGTGATTCCTTGCCAAGAGTAGATTAACCAGAAGAGCAAACATGTTGGATTTAGTTCACCATTACAAACTTTGAATTTTGAGTGAGTTGGAAAATGGATCCAATCTCTATTAATTATATTGTTTGGGTAAAAATAGAAAGTCAGGAATGTGAGCAGTCTAGTTTTCTGCATGGCCCATTTCTGTCCACTGAACCAGCTTCCATCCTGTTGACTCACATCCCCTCCATTTCTCATGGCTGTCCTTTCCCCTGACTTATTTGTGGGTGTAATCGGCCAGTGGCAGCCTGGTGAATTACGAGCAGCGGCTTAAGGTAAACATCATTTACTCATAAGAAATTATTTCCACATCACCTAGTTTTTCTGCTTGGCATTCAAAAAAGAGGGGCCCTGCCCCTTTTTCTAATCACCTGTCCTGCATTTGAAATAACAAAGAGCCTCCTCCAGCCCGTGTGCCACGCGCTGTGCTATGATTTATGGCCTGAGCATCCGACACTCTCCGTGCACTAACAAGATGGCCTGCTGCGTTTGAAATATATCCCCCGAATGAAAGCAAACACGGCTTTGTGATATAAAGCCTTGTCAGCACTCGAGGAATTAAACACATACAAGATCTAAGTTTTTAGCTTTTCCTTTTCTGGGTTGCCTTTACGAATAGCTCAAATGGGTTACGATCCACGGGACAGTGTTTCATATATTAGAGGAGGACTCTAAGGGGAATCCTGACCCTGAGAAATAGGTGCAGGGATATTTGGCAGAACGTCAACGTGGTTTCCACTAGTACATGACAGGGACTCATTATGGGCTTGCTGTTGCCTGTAAGCTGGTTTCACTACCATCAACTACGAGGCCAGGATGCCTGGTTCCAGATGCTCTCGCCAATTGACCGTAAAATTGCTATGCATTTCTGGCCAAGCCCGAGATTTTAAAAGCTCCCCTCCCCCTTTCCTCAACACCCTAACCCCCAATTCCCTCTAAAAAGCTGCTCATTATTCTTCCTTTGCCCCCTGATCTCAGCAAAAGAAATACTTCTGGAATCAATTAGAAATGTCTGCCCTTGATGAGGTTTGCACGTGAGTTTGGAGTTGTGAGGCTTTGATAGTGGCAGCCAACAGCTGCAGTTTCAGGTGGTAAAATCTACGAAGGAATTTTCCAAGGTTTATTTACCACCATAAAAAAAATTTAAAAATAGGCAAGACAACTGGGGAAACTGTCTTATATGTCTTTGAAAGTGAGGTCAAATTTGGATTATGTATTTGTTTTATTCACAATGAACAAATTGGAGATCTCTGTTTGGGGGAGTCTTTCCATTGCTTTAATAGATTGTGTCAAATGGTTATAAATATTGGAAATGAGGGTCTCCTTTGCGAAGGTTAATGGTAAAAGAGAATCTGTTATTTCTTCTGTCATATTAACTGCTTGACAAGTAAAGATAGTCAAGGTTAATGGAACCTGTCTACTGAAAAAATAATGTGAATACTGTGTAATACATTGGCCTACTTTCTTTCTCTCTAGCTATGTGTATGTTTAAGATATTAAATAAAAATTTGCAATAGTTTTTTTTTTTCAAATCTAGTTATTTGGTAACTTTAATTAATGCTTATTTAATATGATGCTATAAACCTTTTTTTATGTTTTTGTGTCCAATTAACATCATCAGCAATTGTAGCATGAAAATGACATAATTTTCCTAAAGCCAGATTGAAAAGTATAGTAAAAACTCAGGTATCCAAATTATCACGTGGCACTTTCAAGCACATGGCCTTTCCTTTCCTCAAATATATGATATGCTTCTTAGAAGTCTACTTTTGTTTCTACTACTGGCTAAAAAACAGACAATTTCAAGCATACATTTTTATCACTAAAATTTTCACTCATGACTTCAAGAAATGCTATCAAACTCCCCCACCCCCAGAGAATCACTATTACAGAATTTTAGTTTCCAGAACTACTACTTCTTCTATAATTAAATGAATTTTTAAGCACCTGCTATCCCCTCCCCCCAAAGTATTACAGTTTTTACTTTTATAATGGTGGAGAGGTATTTTGTGTTTGGTAGTATCTCTGTATTTAAAGGTGACAGAGGTAAGTTTAAATTTGCATTTTTATGTTCATTCTTCGTACAAGTGCAGACATTTGCCCATTAATCACTCTGGTCTCTAGATTCAGGTTTATTAATTAGTGAACTGCATGGGTAAATAACCATTAGTAAGTATACATAAATATAATACAATTTTATTATATTCATGGAATAAGTTTAAGAAGGCTGAAAAATTCAATTACTTAGAATACCTAATGTTCCCAGGCATGCCATAATGTGAAAAAGGTTAAAAAGCCTTATTTTACCTAAAGGTTTAATACTATGAACAAAAAATAACAAGACTTAACAAATTTTAATTACCATCTTTCAAAAATCATGCATTTATCCTTTATATGCTCTGCATGTCACTGGTGAGTCAAGCTTCCTTTAGAGTAAATCAAACAAACAAAAGCTACGTGCAACCTTTAACAACATTCTGGGCGTTACTTTGCTGTGATCAAATTGTTACAGAAAGGAAAAGCTAGCTACCTTGTTCATTCCTTTTCTCTGAGGTGAAACCTGGCAGGTGCCAGCTTTTCCCAGGCAAATGTTCAGATGGAAGAGCAAAATTGGCTGTTTGGTATTAAACCCACTGACAGTTGAAACATTCTCTCCAGGGAGGAAGTGGAGATCTACTCTCTGACTCCCAAATATTAGGCATCCTGTTAGGTCTCAAGTGAGACTGCAAGCTCACTAATCACCATTTGGACATGTAATCTCCGAGAAAAGCATGCACCTGGTGGAAAGTTGCTGCCTGACACACTCATTTGCCACTCCTAAGTTTGCTGTTTAACTGGTGTCATCCTCTCTGGTGCCTATATAGAAAGTCCAGTGGAATTGGCTGCTACAGATTAAAAGCTAATATGGATTTTTCCACACAACTAATGTTGTCATTTATACTATTTCTACCAAGGGTTTCGATCTCGTTTACAGCACAAGAAGGTAATACCTCTCTTAAATTTTGTTTGTTTATGACAGTGCCTGACACTGGCTTGGCCTAGCTTTACACAAGTATTTAAATTACTTGTGACGAGATGGAGAAAAAATTGGATTCAGATTCCAGACATATGCTGTTATGAATTAACAATGTGAGGAAAGTCACTTAGTTCTCAGTTTCACCATCTGTAAAGTCAAGGGAATGAAGTACATTTCTAAAGTTACTTCAGTGTTTAAGATTTCATACTGGCTGTGTGATTAAAATAAAAAAAAACATCACACCGATTAAATAGTTGCTATTGATTTATATTCATATAATTAATTCACTAAGAAGAATAAGATTCCAAAGAATCTTTAAGAAATGAAGAGTTGAACCTATGAGATGTTTTAATACATGATACATGAGGTCATAAAAGACAGGACTAGTACAATTATGATCCTCATTGTGCTCTGTGAGAATTTGACTGCACCTCTATATAATCACCACCATGCTCTTTCCAACCTACAGAGTCACTCCAAACAAATGAATCATCGAAGTAGATTTTTTTTTTAATTGCTTGCTATAAATCCATCGCCCAGACAAGGTTTCTTACTGGTAAGGATGGAGCTTACGGGGATTCCCAGCCAGTGGAAATGGAGTCAGGTCATTGGAGTGGAGCCTAGAACGAATTTGTGATCAGGAAAGCATTGGGTATTGGAATACTAAAGCCAATATCTTTGAAGTAAATGACAGCAAGTCTTTAAGAAGGCTCTCTGAGAATCCATGTGCCAATAACCACTAATAGCTCTGCACAGAGAATGTTATCAATATTCAGCAAGATTAAATTATTGTCAGTGGGCCTAGCATAAAAGTAACCAGAGGCATATACTTCTTTCCCTTTATTCTCACTGTTAATTATAAATCACTGAGGTGTCACTCATACAAAGAAGTCTCAGTGTAAGACATATTTAGTGCTTTACAATAAACATGTGGACGTGTTTAATCAAACTCCATTAGGCAGATAATTTAGAGAACTTTAAATGTTGCTCTTCTGTTTTTGTTATTGATGCTGTGTGCAAATCACAATGCAAAAAATTATTTTTCTCAGTGTGCTAAATATTCTTAGGTGATTGTGGAAAGCTATGAATAGTTTTGTATGAGATTTCCACTTACTTTAAATTCAGCCCTATGACAGCTAAAATGGTGGGCTAATTTCAACCTGCAGTGGTACTATTCATTCAGGTTTATTTCATTATTTCAGAGGAAAATCTTCAGGTGAAAAGAAGGAGATACTTTATTCATATTTAACCCTAGTAATAATGGCCCTAAAAATGTAGATTCTACACTAGTATTATAAGGGAGCAAATAGAAAGCAATCTAGGTAAAGCTATAGCAGAATAGCATATCTTGGAAAATACCTGTTTTCAGAAAAACTGTATAATATACTTAGTTTTACTTAAAAGTTTGAGATTATTTTTACTCTCTTCATGCAACCTTCTGGGCAGTTTCATCCATTATTTAGTGTACTTGTACTTAGTTCTGGCCAGCATCATTTTAAGCATGTATTTGACATTAGGAGTGATATATATATGTGTTGATGAGATTCTCTCAAGAGAGAGGGTATAGGTGAGTGAATTCAGGTATCCTTTGGATGCAGTTCGGTCATTGGAATGTGGGTCTTTGGAGAAAAATTAGACTGAAATGCTCAACTGTTCTGTTCTCTTTGGATTTCATTCTCTTTTGGATTTCTCTTTGGGATTTTAAAGTGTGAGACAGAAGTAGCTTTACAGTTGTGAGTACATGAAGCACAGAATTTATTCTTGTATTGCTATTTATTAATTATTGTATTGTTTTCCATATGAACAACTGTAAACCTAGTTTGACCCATCCTTTGTTTATTCCCACTTCTGATAAAATATATATGAAATACATTGTTATCTACCTAATAAAAGAGTAGCATGCTAATTGACCATACCTTCGCGACACCCACCAGCCAATCAGGAGTGAGTATGCAAATTAACCCAACAAAGATGGTGGGTTAATTTGCATACACAGGCGCTGAGCAGCCAGGGGCAGGGCAGGACGCTTGTGTCGTCGCCATGGCGATGATGCAGGTGTTCCACACCACCTCAGCTGCTCCGGGCCTTTGGGCAGCGTGGGAAGGTGGGAAGGTGGAAAGGCAGCTCCGGCCAGAGCAATGGCGGTGCCAGCAGCCAGGGGAAGGAAGACCCATTTTTGCACGAATCTCCGTGCATTGGGCCTCTAGTATATTATATAATAGAATATATATTATATAATCACACTAATTATTATGTTATAAAACATTATAGGAACACTAGAGGCCCGGTGCACAGAATTCACGCATGGAGGGGCGGGTGTCCCTCAGCCCAGCCTGCACCCTCTCCAATCTGGGACCCCTCGAGGGCCTAAACGGGCAGTCAGACATCCCTTTCACAATCCAGGACTGCTGGCTCCCAACCGCTCACCTGCCTGATTGCCCCTAACCACCTCTGCCTGCCAGCCTGATCACCCTCTAACCACCCCTCTGCCAGCCTGATCGATGCCTAACTGCTCCCCTGCCAGCCCAATTGCCCCTAACTGCCCTCCCCTGCAGGACTGGTCACCCCTAACTTCCCTTCCTTGCCAGCCTGGTCACCCCTAACTTCCCTCCCCTGCTGGCCCAATTGCCCCTAACTACCCTCCCCCGCAGGCCTGGTCACCCCTAACTGTCCTCCCCTGCAGGCCTGGTCACCCCCAACTGCCCTCCCCTGCTGGCTCAGTCACCCGTAACTGCCCTCCCTTGCCAGCCTGGTCACCCCTAACTGCCCTCCCCTGCAGGCCTGGTCTGTCCAACTGCCCTCCCTGCACGCCCGGTCCCCCCCAACTGCCCTCCCCTGCAGGCCTGATCACTCCCAACTGCCTTCCCTCGCAGGCCTGGTCCCTACCAACTGTCCTCCCCTGCAGGCCCGGTTGCCCCCAACTGCCCTCCCCTGCTGGCCCAGTCACCCCTAGCTTCCATCCCTTCCCTAGTTGCCCCTAACTGCCCTCCCAGTTGCCCCTAACTGCCCTCCCCTGCTGGCCCAATTGCCCCCAACTGCCCTCCCTTGAGGGCTTGGTTCATCCCAACTGCCCTCCCCTGCTGGCCATCTTGTGGTGGCCATCTTGTGTCCACATGGGGGCGGCCATCTTGTGTGTTGGAGTGATGGTCAATTTGCATATTACCTCTTTATTAGATAGGGTTATGAATGTCAAAGGTAGTCTGGAATAGCAAATGTGGCCAAGAATAAGAGTTAACCCAATAGTCGGCAAACTCATTAGTCAACAGAGCCAAATATCAACAGTACAGCGATTGAAATTTCTTTTGAGAGCCAAATTTTTTAACTTAAACTTCTTCTAACACCACTTCTTCAAAATAGACTCACCCAGGCCATGGTATTTTGTGGAAGAACCACACTCAAGGGGCCAAAGAGCCGCATGTGGCTCGTGAGCTGCAGTTTGCCGACCACAGAGTTAACCACAGGAAAGTGTCTTTGAGAGCAAGAACTATGAGTAAAATTTATTTTGTAAGAATACAGGCAAATAAGTTATAAGAGGTTGCTTTTGACATAAGGATAGGCCTAATATACCAGTAATAGTCTCCCTTTTGTATCAAGATGGGAGGATAACAGACTTTGTTTTACTTCAGTGCCTGCCAGTGAGCAGGAGCTCTACTGAAAACTCAGGGTTCATAAGCTAAATTCAACCCCTGGTTGTACTTTGCATGACCTACATAGAGCTATTAGTTTTTCATTTAAAATTGATAGTTACCAACATATTTAAATCAGGAGACTTTAAGAATCTGGGTTAATTTTTTTTCTTGAATTATTAAAAAATCTGGCCACCCTGAGCTAACAGTCCCTCAAGACATCAATGAGAGAGGCAACAAACAGTTTTGAGTCCATGAATGGTCATCTTGGCAGGGTTTTTACTTTTTCATGTAATAGGCATCAAGTAGGAGAGGCAAACAGATAGCCTGTGAGTCCCTGTAACTTTGTGCTATGGAATAAAAACTTGATTTCCTATTACAGGTTAAAGGAAGATGCTTAAACTTTGAGATGAAACTAAATGTTGTTCTCAGCTTTCATTATTTGAGCTATTTTAGAATGAGGAGAACCCTATTCATCCTTTTTCCACCTTATAGATGTGCCCTACATCTAAGAGGTTAAGTGACTTGTCCAGAGTTATGTGGTTAATGAAGAGCCAGGGCATGGATCGTGATCTTTTAGTATTTGTATTTATATGTGGTCGTGTGTACATAAACTTTGTCAGGAAGTAGACACATATATACATACATACATACATACATACATACATACATACATATATACATGGTAACCCTGGAATCCTCTGAGGAGAAGAATTGCCTGGCAGGAGGACAAATGTGGAAGAGAACTTTTCACAGAATCTTTTCAAGTTTGATTCATATCAGTGTGCTACCTATGTTTTTTAAATAACCTACATTGACACTTCAAAGAGTAATTTTCCCATGAATGCATAAGAAATAAATATAATACATAAAAGCATGTCAATTTAAATATAGAAAATAGTTACTTAAAAATGCACTTTTAATTTAAACAATTGGACCTAATTTTAAAAAAGTACTAAGGTGCAGTTCAATTCAGACAACTTTGTTTTTTTGCTTATAATCAACACTAAAATAACTATTTTTCCAAAGCCATATGTTGCATATGCTCAACTCATTTTTCAGATTTTAACCCTTACATAATTTATTTTTAAATTAGCAACTTGGCTAAAGTCTAATTGTTGAATTTTTCCAAGTATAACTTTTTAAGTAGCTTCTGTTTTACGTTTAGATCTGTGATTTTTTTTTTTAAATGCTGAGGCTTGAAGTATAAGGAAGGGTTACAATTAAATATTCCTCTTATTATTTAGGAGTTATGTAGAAAAGAGTACTAAAAGTAAATGATCCCCATAACTGTCAAATAAAAACTGCCTGATGAAGGAAGATTAACAAATGTCATGTTTTACCATTGAATCCTAAGCCCAGAACACTTGAAACACTTTGTAATGTTTAAATGTTGGAAATAGGTGTTATGAGGAAATGAATATACAAAGCCCAAGTTATTTACTAACTAAAGTACTGAGATCTAGACCAAATAATGCCTTACCTCTTTCCCAGTGGAATTTGAGTGATTACATCTGTCATGGCAAAAGTGGTTTGGTTTATCTTAATGTAGAGTCCATGTAATGCTTATATTACATTGTTTACATTGCTGATTGAAAGCTAATATATAGTATATGCAGTTTGAGATGCCTGTTTCTAGTTTGAAAAATATGGTTTTTATATGGCAAAGAATTCTATAGTGGGTTTTGAACTTCACCTGAATTTAACACACCTATTTTTTTTTACTACAACTTCTAAGAAACAGTATTTTCCTTTCTATTAAAAACAAAATCTATTTAAAGGACCCTCTCTTTGGTTTATAAGAAAATGTTCAACTATATTGAGTAATAATTTTATTATAAAACATTGATGTTTCATTCACCTTACTTGGATTTAATAGACCAATCAATCACTCATATACTCAACAAATATTTAAAATTACCAGCTTTGTGATGAAGATATTAATAGTGGTTAGGAACAGGGACTCTGGACTCACAAATCTTGGGTTGGGTTCTAACTTTGATATTTACCAGCTGTATGAATATTAGTAAGTTTGTAAGCTTTCTGAGGATAATAATATAGTTGTTACAAGAATTAAATGAAATATTATATGTAAAGTGCTTAGGGTGCTTTCTGCTACATCATAAATGTTTAACAATTGCTAGCTGTTTTGGATGATGAAAATAACAACAACAAAATTACCAGTACCAAGTACTGAGACAGATACTGGGGGAGAATGGCAAATGAAATATTATCCCAGCCTTTAAGAACCGGGAGGAGATGAGCAAATCAGCTAGTAATTCCAATGGAGTTTGAGAAATGCTACATTAAAGTTAAGCATGTCAAGAAAACATAGAAGAAAAACATAAATAATGCAACTTTGGTGTGTGGTAAGATTACCCGAGGTGACTATTTGTGTCTTAAGCATGAATGGGCACTTACCAACTGAAGGATTGTGAGAAAGTGCATTTCAAGCAGACCAAACAGTTTGGGCCAAGGCCAGTAGGTAAGAAAATGTCTGCCATGTTGGAAAATAGACAATAATTCTTCATGACTGGAGTGTTATTGAGAGTGGAAGAATATCAGGGATAATATTAGAAAAATGAACACCAGCAAGAGCAGAAAAAGATGTGTAGAGAGTACATGTCAGAAGTTTGGACTTTGTCCTCAGGACGTTACCACTGATGCCACTGGAGTGTTTCTAAGCATAGGAGCCATTTTATTAGATTCTCAATTTAGTGTAATCACTGAAGTGGTTTTGTAAGGAAGAAGTTGGTGGGGAACTGATGAGAGACAAATACGTTAAGGATCTATTTTATTTATATTTTATTGATTGATTTTTGAGAGAGAGAGACATAGATTTCTTGTTCCACATATTCATGCATTCATTGGTTGATTCTTATATGTGCCCTGACCAGGGATTGAACCTATTAACTGTTAAAATGTGTTTAGGACAGGTTACCAGAAGGACACATTTTGTTCACTATTCTAGTGCAAAGTAATGAATGCTTCTCTCTCCTCCCCTTTTTCATGATTCATAATCATTTTTGAAAGGCAAGAACTAACATCAAATACAAGTTTTGCAAAGATTTTGTGGTTCATATCATAGCCAAAGGAAAGTGGAAACTATGAAGCTCATGCCGTTTTCAGCCATATGTACATAAAAATAAAACAGCAGTGAGGTAAAGCAAGGCGGGTAAGGAATTGTGCATATGACTCAGAACCTTGTTACTTTTGTAATTTGTCCTTTGAATAAAATTTCTCCCTGGAAGGTAATATGTCCTGAAAGACTAAGATATCATAAGTGCCCCAAAATAAACCTGGACCTACTAAAGATTCTTTAATCTCTTTTGCTGACCCCTTTCATTCAAAAATTCTAAAGCAAAGATTTGGGTCTGTCTGGTTTACATTTCATAAAACTTAAAAGTATGCTGGAGTTAGGATAGTAAATCAGTTAAACATTTGATACAATATTGTATATAGTTACTATAATTGTATATTTAATCCTTAAATTAAGTTGAAATAAGGGTGAATGAACAAGTAGAGTCTTCAAGCTCTCATTAATAAAAAGTAACTTTTCTATTGGATGTATTAAGAGAAAAAATGACTGATCTATCATAAAAGGTACATAGTTATGGCCCTAACCAGTTTGGCTCAGTGGATAGAGTGTCGGCCTGTGGACTGGAGGGTCCCAGGTTTGATTCCGGTCAAGGGCATGTACCTTGGTTGCGGGCACATCCCCAGTAGGGAGTGTGCAGGAGACAACTGAATAGATGTTTCTGTCTCATCAATGTTTCTCACTCTCTATCCTTCTCCCTTCCTCTCTGTAAAAAATCAATAACAATATATATTTTAAAAGGTACATAGTTATTAATAAATATAATTGATCATTTTACAGTGGAGAGTTGGAAGATACACTATCCAACGAATATATAATTTCAAAGGGTGTCCTTAGAACTTACCCATTTCATTTACTCCTCACAGCACTTTTTATTACATGTTATTATCCCCACTTTTCAGATAAGAAAATTGAGATGCAGAGAGGTGATTAACTTTTCCAAGATCATATGATTGTGGGTTACAATCTTGATTTCTGTCTGTACTTTTTCTACTGTACTATACTCCCACAGAAAGAATAAGAACAATGAATGTTGATCAGAATATTAACACATGTGACAATTCCTTTCTAAATGCATACCTGAATAAAATCAGTGATTTTTTTTTTGGAAGTCTGATCAGAACAGCATGCTTAATTCTCTTGATTTTCTCAAAGTATTCCCATTCTGAGCTATTTATTGATTAAACTGCCTAAGACATAAGGCCTGGTATAATGGCAGAGGTGGGGGGTAATGGGGGGTGGGGAAAGTTTACCAGTGAAGTCATTAACACTGGATTTTAAAGGTGATTGAGCTTTCCTTTGGTAGAAATGGATCTGGAAGACATTTATGAATTCACTTTAATTTAATTTGGGAGCAACAACCTTGACCTTTTCCTCTTCCACTGTTCCTTCTGGTTTCCAATGCAGCGCACTCTTGCAAGTTGTATTCTTGCCTTACTAGTCACTTCTTTTCACCCACTGAAACCAACTTTTCTCCTGAACCTCAAGTCTTATAGTGCCTGGTGGATTCCTTCTTCTTACTTTCACTCCGTCATCTCTCCTCAACCTGGGGCAATTTACCCAGTTGTATGGGTTTAAATGCTTTCTGTATGCTATTGACATAAAATTGTATGTACCCTTTCCTGGCTTATCTACTGAATTTCAGACTTGTATATCTATAATTGCCTACTCTATATCTATATGTGGAAATGTAACTTTGGAAAGAACAGGAGTTGTCTAAGCTAAAGGTATAAATAAGGGAGACATCTGTTTAAATATCCATGGGAATTGATGAGTTTAGAGAGATCGGATAGGTTTCTTTTATTATTCAAACTACTGAAATACAAACAAATGCCCTGCTGGTGTTGCTCAGTGGTTCAACTTCTACTTATGAACCAGGAGGTCACTGTTGGATTCCCAATCAGGGCAGGTGCCTGGGTTTCAGTCTAGATCCCTAGGGTGGGCCATGCAGGAGGCAGCCAATCAATGATTATATTTCTCCCTCTCCCTTTCTCTCTGAAATCAATAAAAAATATATATTTAAAAATGGAAACATAAAACAACTTAAGCACTAGCTCATAGTACTTTATTTGAGTTTATGTACATCTAATTAATTATTATTTGATTAATGATATAATGATTATTTCTAATCGAAACAGTTTCTGTTTGAGAAACACCAGGTAGCATTTACTTTTCAAAAACTGTACTCTAACCAATTTATACATGAGACAGATTAGATCACTTAGTATCATTACCAATTCTTGATTCTTTACCAAGTAGCTGGGATTCAACCTCCTACTATCAAACATTGGTCTGTATTAAAGTCTGTATATAATAAAAACCTAATATGCAAATTGTCCCCTCAACCAGGAGTTCCACCAGGGGGCGGGGCTGGCGGCAGGCACGGGGAAGGGAGGCCCTCCTGGCCAGCAGCCACTAGGGACCTTACCTATGCATGAATTTTGTGCACTGGGCCTCTAGTAACATACAAATGCTTAAGGGCAGTGTGGTTAGGTAAAGGTGATTCATTCTGTGCACTACATTTTTAATGAAAGGTTCAGGATAGGTGCTCATGAAATCTACTCTCTTTTGAAATAAGTCTTCCATTCATCCTCTTATTTGTTCATTCACTTACACACTCAACAGTACGTTTATTTTAAAGTTGATTTAATTGTTAGGATGGTTAGAGTGCTAGGTCTTCTGGTTCCTGAGTGGAGACCGCAGTGAGGGAAGAGGAGACCTATGGAGCTTTGTGCATGTGGAAGAGTTTTGAAAGTACATCTCCATCAAATGTTGACCTTCAAATTAAATAATCTAAGAAGGTCAGAGCTTCACAGCTACCAAATCTGAAAATAGAGACACAGTGGAAAAATGTTTAGTGTAACAATAATGTAAATGATTCAAATGCAACTATATTCTTATCTGCAGTTAAATTCGCATAACTTTTAAATACTTGTGTATCATAAGAATGTGTGAAAATACACCTTTTTCTTTTGGAGTGATAAAAATGTTTTGGAACTTGATAGAGGTATTGCTTGCACAACATTCAACTGTGAATGCTCTAAATTGCACACTTTAAAGTAATTTTATGGCCAAAACCGGTTTGGCTCAGTGGATAGAGCGTCGGCCTGCGGACTTAAGGGTCCAGGGTTCGATTCCGGTCAAGGGCATGTATCTTGGTTGCGGGCACATCCCCAGTAGGGGGTGTGCAAGAGGCAGCGGATCGATGTTTCTCTCTCATCGATGTTTCTAACTCTCTATCCCTCTCTCTTCCTCTCTGTAAAAAAAATCAATAAAATATATTTTAAAAAATAAAAAAAAAATAAAGTAATTTTATGTTTTGTGAATTTTACCTCAAAAAATGTTCAATCAACATATTAAAAGGTATATAGATGGCTAAAAAGTAAAACTTTATTCATTCACATACATGAAAGTGTAAAATACTTAGAAAACAGTCCTCTCCACCAGAGATAAAGTTTTTATGACATATTCCCTCCAGCCAGCCCAAGTCACTGCCTAATTACAACCCCAGATCCTCTATTGTGTCTGCTTTGGAGCCTTTAATGCTTTCTTCAGTTAATTGCTGGAGCTAAGAATCCATAGGAGAGTAGCTTCCTCTTGCTATTCAGAACTGGGAAGGTGGAGCCCAGGTGCCTTAATTTATCTGTCCGTGGGCAAAAGGGCCAGCAATCTGGTAAATGTAAGAAACAGCTGGCAGGACTCAGCCAGTCGCTGCACTCAGAGACAGGTGGACAAAGACTGCTAAAGGCATTTTGTCCTAGAGTACCACGGCTGCTGCTGTGGCGGCATTTTGTATATGTTTTGCTAGCAGGCTTTAAGATTGTGCAGGGTGAGCAGGTGGGTTGCAGTTGGCCCTCCCATTTCCCCTGGCAGAATTATACAGAGTTCTTCTCTGGGGAGTTGCTGCATATCTTTCAGGTAAGGGTGGATTTACCCACCTTCCCACATGCCCCGTTCTCCAAAAACCCTTTGTTCAACCTGGAAGATCTCTGACAAGACAGAGATGAGCAGCTGGGGTGGATGTCATCAAATGTTCCTGTCAACTATACTAAACTACAGGGCACACCCTTATTTTATGGGTAATCCCTCCTCTCATTTCCTCTTTCCCCTTCTTAGACTTTTTCCTCCTGCAATGATTCATAATATAAATTATATAATTATAAAATGTGCTTTGTAATTGAAATGTGATTTTGGCCTCAGGGCTTTCCTCTTGTGTACTTCTAGCATTTTTATTTGGTACTATTTATGGGCTTTGAATGAAAGAAAGTTTCAAAAGAGCAAGTATGCTTGACTCAAACTTTAGAAAGCTTGTGGTTGCCGTTAAGCTTCTCCGTCAAAGCCCTTGCTCCTTATCTCACAGATCCAGAGATGTGACATCTTGCTGCCTTGATTAAAGGACCCAGTTATTTCTTTCAAGGAAACTTGATGGCATGAAACATTGTGGCATACACGTTTACATATGTTTGGGTGCCCCAGGGAGGGTACTGGAATGTTTGACAATCTTGCACATGTTTTTAGATGCTGAAGTTCATGAACTTTAAAGGGCCAGGTGTCAAAATGGTTTTGTTTGTATGGTTTGAGAAAATTACAGTCCAAATGTAAATAATATCTGGGTCATCATAATTTGCTCAAATATGTATAGGGCCTGATAAGAAATTACTTAATAAATGTATTTTTAATCATGTAAAGGCTACACAACGTAAGTCTTACTAGATAGGTCTAAATTGGAAATAACAAGTTTAGATTATCTTCTGCTTTCTCAGTGTGTGTCAAAACACACAAAGTATTCTGATGACAAATTCTTGATTGAGTATAACAGCCCAGATCCTAGAATCTAAAGAATGTGGCTAATATATTCAATGACACTTATTTAAATTAAATTTTCCCAAATTCATTAACTCAGAAGACATAACTTCATAAAATATTTTTTATTCAACAGCAATCCTTAAACATGAATCAGTAAGATTAATTTTGGGATTCAAGATGAATAACAAGTGGATATGCTGAAAGTCAATGGTGGATATTTTTTTCCATATTGAGTCAACCAATTTTATAGGAAAGAACAGTGCCCGCCAAATTTAAAGAAAACAAATAAACCTTAAAATAGTATGGTTGCTTTGATTCAGTTGGCACTGAGATTTCCTAAATAAAGGAAAGAACTGGGTGGACATATATTTGTGGTGAGAGCATAGGTTTGTTTTTTTCCTGCCTTAGTGGATGTGATGGATTCCTTTTGCTTTCATAATTTGTGAATTAAATGTGGTAGAAGTGATGAGCCGTAGAATTTTTTGATGTGTATATATGTGTGTTTGTGTGCATAGAGGTTACTTTTTACATGAATGCAAGGATTTAAATAATAGAGAGTACAGGAGTAGTTGATTTAGCCTGGCTTAACACTTAGCTTTAAGATTATTGTATATTTT
Source organism: Eptesicus fuscus (assembly GCF_027574615.1). Taxonomy (NCBI): domain Eukaryota; kingdom Metazoa; phylum Chordata; class Mammalia; order Chiroptera; family Vespertilionidae; genus Eptesicus; species Eptesicus fuscus. The sequence goes on from NC_072486.1 coordinate 18,843,270, forward strand.
TACAGGGCCCCAGTTCCCTTCTGTATTTTGGAGTATATTTTCTGTTTATTATGATGTATTTTCTCATAATAGGGATGTATTAAGAAGCTAAACTAACTTCTCTATGAATTAGTTTTGTGTGTGTGTGTGTGTGTGTGTGTGTAGAATTTTTAATATGAATGGGTTTAGTATGAATATTTAAAGTAACATGAAGACTACTGTTAGGTTTTGGTGAGAAATCTGAATATTAATAGTGGCTACTAAAACCATAACTGAAGACATGTAATATATAGAATGCAGACTGCTACTATATTATCTAATTTATGGATATGAAAGCTTAAATATATTTATCTACACATGATGCAATAAATCTTAACAGTTACTGGTATGCAGAGAACATTTGAAAGGTAGTGCTGGCCAGACACAAGTCATTTGGCAATGGCCTTGCCTAGTATATATTTTCAGGGCCTGTCTGCACAAAGATGCTGGCATGTTGACCATGATTTCTATTCCAGGTGATGGATTTCTATCCAAGTAAGCGAGTGACTAAATATTTTCCGGTGGAATCTAGGCACCATAAAAATTACTGAAGCTGAATAAAAAGTTGTCCACCTTCCTAAAAACGTAATTATGATAGCTTTGCGTACCACTATGACAGAAAAAATTATTTCCACTTAGATCACCAAATGATGGAATGGGTAGAACCTAATTAGAAAAAAAAAGTAATATGAGTATCCTACTAATATTCTTTTATCAGCACTAATGAATATCTTATTGAATTTTCATGAATTCCCAGAAAACTTCCTGATCATTAACAATAACTGAATGCATGGATTCTATATCCAACTCTATCAAAGAAAAGAAATCCAATCTGGTCCCACAGAAAACCCAGGCCATCATCACTTCATCTGATTTATTCTACACAAAACCAGTTAAGAAACTGAACACTTTACCTTCGTTTATTTGTGTTACCCTAAGCAATTAGAGATGAATATGCCTTCCCAAGCGATACAAATGCGAGTCTCCCTTTGTGGCAGGTTGTTTAAATTTACAACATAAAGCTAGCCTTTCCATCTCCAGTAAAATCCAAACAGACATTTAATTTTGGTGCATGACATTTCTGACTCAAATAGAGCCAGAAAAGACTCTCGGACAGCTCTTATTGTTCATGAGTTCGAACAAATTGGGGATCTGTGAATTTATAGCCAGGTTTTGCTCTACTATTGTTTAAAATAGCACACATGGAAAACACGCCATGGGTGTGTTGTAATTCAGCTTTAATGATGTAACACTTGGTCTCAGTCAATTGTTGGAGGGCTGTAAGTGACATTGGTTTTGTGCTTCAGACGTTGCATGTAACCTAGCAATTACAGTCAGGCTTTCAATAATGGCTGTTGGCGGGATATCCGCAAGTGAAGTCATAGCAATTTTGAAAGAGAATGCTAATAAAAATACACCTGCTTGTAGTGGAAAGTGAGCCTTTAATATCTCTGCTTTGAAGTTGAGTGAAGCCTTGGGTATTAACTAACAGATATTATGATGTAGGAATAATCCACTGCCCCCGGGGAGAGCAAGGTTGAAGTTACAACAGATTGTTACTTTCTAATCGCCTACTTTTCAGTCACTCTGATATCACAAAAGGAGAATGGAATGAGGTGACAGTTTTTTCCTCAAAGACATTACTATTGGAAAGCAAATCACTGTAATTGTAAATACACAAGCTAGCACATACATATTCCTTACATTAATCACAAGGACGTAAATAACACTTTTTGAGAAGTGTTTTATTGTTGTCAGAAACTTCAGAAGGATTTGAAATTGCACATTCCCGCATATCTTTTCAAGATGATGTATGGAGTTTCAAATCTGCTTTGTGAGTCCTTCTTCCTGGTTTCCTCTTTTCCTTGGCCACTTTTTAAGTCATTTATTAATAGTTCTTTGTATGTACAAAGGAGAAAATAAAGGTGCTTATGAAACTTTCTTTTATTTCATCTGGAGCGTTACTGTTGTTGGGAATCCTCTTTGTGCTGTGGGAGATAAATTCCTCCCACTGATGGCTTCCTTCACACCTCTCTGGGCTTACTTGTATTCTATAGTAACTTTTATAGGGAATTTAACAAATTGAGTTTATAGAAAATGTTCATATATTGAGAGCACTGGAGAAAAGATATTCTATGGAATATCTGCTGTTGAAATTTGGAAATTATGCAAATAAAAATGACTATCAAATACCAAACTACAATTATTTTAACCACTTTTCAAAGATATTTATTACAATTGTCTTTTTAACTATTAATAGTTATGTCTAGATTAGTATAAAATCATTTGCATAATCAGTATTTTCCGAGCACTTTAAATATTGATGGTTTTCTGTAGTCATTTTCTCTACAAGTGAATGTTTGAACCCATGGAAGTAACTTTTTTTTTTTTTAATTCAGTAGTGTGTCTCTATAGAGAGTATCAAGTAACCCAAAGGGTATATACATTAGCAGTTGTCAGATCCATATTTAACATCAACATACTAGGCACACTGAAACTTACTATTAAGTTCAAAGAAAATATATGGACTTTAAATTGCTTGTTAATGTGGTAAAGAATCAGCATCAAGGTGTTTGTTTTGTTGAAAGGAAGTCACATCTTATTTCTCATTTATGAAATGGACTTTGATGTTTCTTTAAGCCACAGGGACTTTTCCCCCAGATTCATTTACTGTATCAGTTAAGTGCAATTTCATTTAGAGAATATTGTGCAAGAAGTCTTTGGTGGTGGTGGTGGGGAGGGGGTGTTGATGAGTAGAGTTGTTTTCTTTATAGAATTTCAGTGTGTAATTTTCATTTAACTTTGAAAGCGGATTGTTGTTGAGTCTTGACACCTGCTGGGATGAGTATCCATTTCAGGCTACAAAGTAGTGTTCTGAAATAAATATCATCAAGCTTGTTAAATGTTGTCAGGTGTATCATCACATTAGTAGAAAATATTATGGTAAGATAGAGTTGAATTTAATTTGCTGGTTGTATGTTTGGGCTATAAGCATTCCCTTATAATGTTCATGAAGATTTTCTACAGCAGAGATATTTCAAGGTTAAAAAAAAGGGGGAGGGGGAACCGATCCATTTAACTTTCACATGCCCAGAGTGCATTATGTAATTTATACCATAATTTGAGATATTTTCCGCTGTAATATCTGCCAGAGAATTGGGATATGAAAATATAGACTTTTTAATATCATTATGTATTCCAAAAAAGTGAAATGTAATTTTACTTTGGTAATATATATAAATGTAAGTCATTTGGGTAAATAATTTTTATTTTGAATAATAATAGTTATTTATTAAGCTGCTACTAGTACCATGTACTTTCATGGGATCCTGGATTTGTTTACTTTATCTCATTTCAGATTAAATATTGAAATTATATAAGAAAGGCCTTCTTTTAAATTTTGACTTGTCCAAGGTCATACAGCTAATAAATGAGAAAATCAGAATATAAGGTTAGGTTGGACCAAAAGCTGTAGCTGAGCTGGTTAAGTGAAAAGACAAAATGTGGTCAAATATCAGAAAGAGGATATAATGAGAGAATATATTAGGATAGATGAAATTGTATGTGAAGTACATTGAAAATGTGATCTCTTTTATTTTGATTTAGTGAAAGTTCCTGATGAAACAGATCTTAGTCTCAGTGGGACTTTTAACAGTTGAGATAAATTCAATTCCTTATATATTGCTAAATTCCTACAATTCAGACCAGAATCAGACATAGAGTAGCATGCCAGTATGAGAGGGTATCCTGATTGGAAGATATGAGGGTCCAATGAAGGTGTACATCAATTAATACCATACTACCTACTGCAATGGATAAACTCCAAAGTACCAGTGCCTTACTAATGTAGAAGTTTATTTTTCTGCTCACAAAAAAAAACAATGTTAGTGTTCTTGTTTGGTGTGTAGCCTCTTACGTGGTCTTTTAGGAACCCATGCTCCTTCTATCTTATGTTTTTACCCTCCCCTGCATTCTGAAAAAAAAGTAGAAGGAGAGTAGAAGATTATCCATTGAAAAGTGTTTGGGCCCTGACCAGTGTAGCTCAGTTGGTTGGGCGTCATTACATGCACCAAAAGGTTGCCAGTTCAATTCTTGGTCAGGGCACATGCCCAGGTAGTGCGCTCGATCCTCTGTAGGGGGCATACAGGAGGCAGTTGATTGTTGTTTTGCTCTCAAATTGATATTTCTCTAAACTCTCCTTCTCTCTTCCTCTATCTCTAAAAATCAATTTTTAAAAAAGTCTTTAAAAAAATGACAAGTTTTCAGGCCCTTGTGGAAGCAGCACATAAAATCTCTGCTCTCATTGCCTTGGCAGGATTAGTCACATGGCCATTCTTAACTAAAATGAGGCTGGGAAATGCAATCTAGCCCAGCAGAAGAGAAAGTATGTTTTAGTGAACACTTAGTCTAGCATACAAGTTGCAAAAGCCTATATGGTAGCACAGCCTCTCCTGAATTAGGGTTTTCTATCCCTTTCCCTGGGTTTAAGCACCTGGACACACACACACTCACACACACACACACACACACACACACACACACTCACACTCAACACACTCACACACACAATTTTAGTAGCACCTACTACCGTATTTTTAAGCATATACTGTGCACTAGTCACTTTATTAACCTCTTTAGATACATTTCCTCAAATTGTCCCAACATTTTTATCAGATATGTTACTCCTGTTGTAGTTATGATGTCTGAATAACTAATATTTAATATCCTAAATATTAGTGGCTTAAGCAATAATAATCCAAAATTCAAGAAAGGATTAACTGAGCAGTTCTCACTGTATCCCTTGCTCTTCATTCACAATATTCCTGTACATTGTGAACTTTCCTGATTTATCAAGAACAATGGCCCTGGACAGTGTGGTTCAGTTGGTTGCAATATCACCCCGTATACTGAAAATTTGCAGATTCAATCCTCAGTCAGGGTTCTTGTGGGAAGCAACCATTCAAGGTTCTTTCTCACATAGATGTTTATCTCTCTCCCTCTCCCTCTTTCTTGCCCCTCACTCTTTCCCCCCCCCTTAAATCAATAAGCATTTCCTTGGGTGAAGATATAAAAACAACAATCGTTTACATTAAGATGACAATATGAAAATTATATTCTCTGGAAAGTTGTAAATTTTACTGCCATTCACAAAATCTTTCCCATCTTGGTCCAGGGACTATAGCTTTTTAATATTGTCCAAGATAATACTTGTCAATCAGACCAGTTTAATTATTGAAGGTAGGATGCACCAAATGTCTGATTTTTTTTTTCCTCGCCATGCCTTTTGCACATAGAAATCTTTCCTCCTTGATTGCCCTGCTTCTCAACGGCCTAAAGATGCAACCCACAACAAATTGATGGTATTTGTTTGTCTCAAGTAGGCCATTTGTATTTTTGAAGTTGATATCCATGGGGATGATTGTAGAGTTTTGTTATTTCTCATGATAAAGAAGACAGCTTCGTTAAATGAAATCATTGTGACCACCCATAAGAGACATATATGATCAAGAACAAGAATGACTGTTACATATGATCAGGAGGTTCAGAAAAAAATTAAAAATAAAGCTAGAATGATCTTAAGAGCGTTATTGATCATTTCTGATAAGCCTTTACAGAATAGAATGTTGAGAGGCAGGCACAAATTAAAGAGGCCTGTGTGTTTTGTGTGTTGGAGAATCTGTATTCAGGAAGGAGGACCCTAAAGAAAAGAAGTAATGCCTACTTCTAATTAAGTAACATCTGCCTAAATATTACAGTCTAAAATAACACCTATTTTCCCCCACCCCTTCAGATCATATAGCTCATTTGTCAGTTTCTGAGTAATCAAATAGGTATAGCCAACTCTAAACTCAGTGAGGATTTTGCCATATAGATGCCTGGGCTCCATCTAGTGGCAGAAGGTAACTGCAGGTTTTTACCTTTTTCCCAAACACTTTTTTTTTCCTCCACATGTATTTGATTGGGTTTAGATATTGAGAACATCATGATTTAGGTTCCTAAGAAACAGTAATATCTAATGTTTAAAACTTGTATCCACTAGTTTAGTTTTCACCATTCCTAATGAGAATATTTTATCTTTTCTACTTCATAAAATTTGACTTACACAGTTATATGTTTCTATTCTTTTGGGTGTTTTGTTTGTTTGTTTGTTTTTTTGTCACTCTACAGGACAGATACAGATTGTAGATCAACAAAGCTAAGTCACTCTACAGGACAGATACAGATTGTAGATCAACAAAGCTGTCTTATAATTTAAACTAGAGGCCCAGTGCACAAAATTTGTACACTGGGGAGGGGGGGGTCCCTCAGCCCAGCCTGCACTCTCTCCAATCTGGGACTCCTTGGGGGATGTCCGCCTGCCGGTTTAGGCCCGATCGGGCCTAAACCGGCAGTCAGACATCCCTCTCACAATCTGGGACTGCTGGCTCCCAACTGCTGGCCTGTCTGCCAGCCTGAACACCCCCTAAGCACCCCCCTGCCAGCCTGATCGACACCTAACTGCTCCCCTGCCGGCCCGATTGCCCACAACTGCCCTCTCCTGCCAGCCTGGTCACCCCTAACTGCCCTCTCCTGCCAGGCATCTTGTGGCAGCCATCTCTGACCAAATGGGTGCGGCCATCTTGTCCGAAGGCGTGAGGGTCAATTTGCATATTAACTTTATTATGTAGGATGATTTATAATACAATAATAAAACACATGAACACAAATTATAATATATTGCTAAAACAAAGTGGGAATAAAGAAAGTTGAAGTTGGATTTAAAAAACTAAGATGACTAGCTAAAAGTAAGATGTGAGGTGATAAATTACAATATAGTTTTTAATTTAAGAATTTTACTTTTACATGTTTTGGGTTGTTATTTTTTTCTACTTCAATAGTTATTTTTTAACATATGTTTGAAAGGCCTGGTATATTAAAGTATAGTTATTTGGCTATGTATGTGCATATGTGGATGTGGAGAATGTTTTAATCTTCATTAAATCAGTTTGAATGTGAATTTTGTAATGTTAGTTTAAAAAACATTTATAAGGTTTATACAGTAAATTTTTAAGCTGAGGTGCCTTTAGAGTCTCATTTATTAAAATATAGGTACAATTATTTATTAAATTACATATAAAATTACTAAAAATATAAATTTTATATGTAATTATGTATGTGTATGTGAAAATATATATTAGATATAATGGATATAATTTACTCATTTCTAATACCTTCCCAATAAAAATAGCACTGCAAAGTTAAAATGCATTTTAGTTTGGATATAAAATTTCAAAATCATTGCATAAGACCAACTGTATATATCCAGTATATATTTCTCAGGGAGTGAATTTCTTTTTAATTAAAGACTGGCTTTTTTTTCCCAATGAGGAATGGTTTATTGACAGTCTCAAAGTAGTATTTATCAGTTGCAAAGAAAAAAAGAATAATTTTACAGGGGAGAAAGGATAGACACCACCATAATCAAGTTAAATTTGCCAATAATGGGGCAAATCAAAAGCGTGTCCCACCTGATATGGTTCTATGAGAAGAACCAGCCTCCCTTAGGTGGTCTTGCCCCAGAAATGCATGACCTCCCAACCTGAGTCTAATCATGAGGAAATAAGTTTTATGTTCACGGCAAAATTGAGAAAAAGATACAGAGATTCACATATGCCATCTGCCCTCACACACGTATGGCCTCCTCTATTTTCAACATTCCACACCAGACTCACAGACTCATATGTTTGTTACAATAGATGAAACCACATTGACACGTTAGCATCATTCACAGCCCATAGTTTAAATTGGGGTTCACTCTTGATGTTGTATATTCTTTGGGTTTGGAGAAATGTGTAATGGTACATATTCATCCTATCGTATCATACAGAGTATTTTCACTGCCCTAAAAATCCTTTGTGCCCCATGTATTCATCCCTTGCTCCCTAACCCCTGGCAATCACTGGAGGTGTCTTTTGCAAATATTTTCTCTCAGTCTGTGACTTATCTTCTTATCCCTTCAACACTGTTTTTCACAGAGCAGTGAGTTACTGTTAAGGGTTGATAAGTACAAATATTTGATATTCATGAATCAGCAGCATCCCACATAGCAACTAGAAGGGCATTTGAAGGGGTTGTACAAAATGGAAGGTTCTTATAGGAAAGCAAGGAAGCTGTAAAGGGGGGAAAAGGATTATTTTTAGACCAGAAATCTTACTTTATTTTTTTGGGGGGAAGGAGGGATGGCCAAGATGTTTATTCTGCATATTGTCTCTTCTTTATATGGGTGATAGAATGGGCCCAAGTGACAGATTTCCTCATAAAATTCCAGACTGGCTGATTTAGATTATGTTCTGGGAAAGGTTGAAACAGCAATTAGATCAGGTATTAAATCTAGTCTTGCTATCATGGGCTTTAGCACAAGTGACTCCATTTTAGAGGTTTTCTCTTTAACAGAAACATTGGCCTAAAGTAGACTTATTTTAACATATCAAAATTCATTGTTTTAGTAATATATAGTAATATATACAGTAATTATGTATATATATATATATTTTAATACAAGAAAGAACTTTTATGAAAGCAACACTTTGGAAAATATTGCTAAAGAAGTCTGCAGCAATCTTGAGTTTTAAAATTGCCTCCATCTGAGGTAGTAGAAAGAAATATTCACATTTAGGCATTTGTGTGCAATTAAATGAACTTAAAACAAAAAAGAATTTGTTTGACAATATCTCATGACTATTTTTATAACATTGCTACTTTAATATGAGTATAAAATCATAACAGCATCTAGTTCAATATCATGGGCTGTTTCCTTATTGCCCACTCCAAGCTGCTCGGAAGCCCAGAGTCCGGAGGCACAGTTTTCCATCATATAACCATTTGCTCTGGTTATATCATGGAAAAGACTCCAATGATCCTTGACTTACCAAATTACTGTGTATTTAAATGTTATTTTAAAAACAGGGAGTGATTTAATGTCCTGCTTGGATATGTCAGCAGTTTTCTGTAGCATGGAATCAGAGATATATGAATTGCTTACTGAAAAGACCACATAGAACAACAAGTAAATGCTATAAAACAAAACTCCAAAGATCAGTATAATTTTGCCATCTCTCCTGCTATCCCCATATTAAATACTTATATTGTACACACTTCTCTCCTCAGAATAAATTTTTTTCTTATCCCCCTTGGAAAGAAGATAATGGGATTACTCCCATGCTGGTTATTTTTTCCCTCTTCCTTCCTCCAATACTTTCATATCAAATAATTACAAAACAATACATGTATACAAACACTTGAACAGTCAGAATTAATTTGTCTCTGACTATTAAAAATTTTTAGGATAAATTGCCTGTATCTGGTTTTAGAGATTATTCAATAAATACATTTATCTTGCTTTTATGAATAACACAATCATTCTATGCTTATACATTTGCTTATCGTCCTTTTGTAATGGAAATTTAAAAGAATTATTTTTACTTCAAAAACTGCACTATAGTTTAAGTGCATTTATTTAAACATCAGGTATGCCTAATCTCTGTCCTCTGATCTTTATTCAGACAAGATGATCTTCACAGTTGTGTATATATGACCTACTGTCACCTTTCTATATAAAAAGTTAATATGTATTTAAGTCAGAACTTAGTAACTTGTCTTAGTAACTTGTGCTTTCATTCTTGTCACCTTCATTGGTCTATTTTCTTCCCAATTGGTAAGGCATAAACTGGCAAATTTTCCATCAAGATGCATAAAGTAAATTTGATTTTTCCAGTGATGTCTGATAGTGATGTGTAATTTGGTATCTTATTTATCCTATATAATAAAAGGCTAATATGCAAATTGACCAAATAGAACAACTGGTCACTATGATGCGCACTGACCACCCAGGGGCAGACGCTAAGTGCAGGAGCTGCCCCCTGGTGATCAGTGCACTCGCACAGGGGGAGCACCACTCAGCCAGAAGGGGGGCTCACTGGCTGGGGGGCTCACAGGCTGGCGAGCGCAGCATTGGTGGCGGAGCCTCTCCCGCCTCCACAGAAGTGCTAAGGATTTCCGACTGATGGCTTAGGCCCGCTCCCCACAGGGAGTGCGCCTAAGCCATCAGTTGGACATCCCCCAAGGGCTCCCAGACTGCAAGAGGGTGTAGGCCGGGCTGAAGGACCCCCCTCCCAGTGCATGAATCTCGTGCACCAGGCCTCTAGTGTGTGTGTGTGTGTGTGTGTGTGTGTGTGTGTGTATGTGTATATATATATATATATATATATATATATATACATATATATATAATATATATATATATATATATAACACACACATATATATACATATATATTATCTATACATATATTATATATATATATAAACTTTTCCTGTAGCAATTTGAATCTTTTGGTAAAATGTCTAACCTATTTTGCTTAGTGTATTCTCATTTTTAATGACTTTTTAATTCTAGAAAATCCAGCAGGAAACTAAATATTAAATAAACCCCTAATTTTCCACTGTCATAGCCCAAGATTTGGGGCTCTGAAAAGTGGGTCTGGTATAAAGGTTAAAGTAGAGAAAAATAGCCAGTATAGTACCTTATAGAGAGTAATAACCCATCTACCCATATTTTTGAAATCTCCTTTAATTCAAGTACAAAAAAACAAGAACTATTGAAACTGAATCTCAGGGCACTTTTGTGTGTGTGTTTTTCCTATTAAAATTTAAAAGTTGCTTTTTATTGGTAGATACTGTCTTCTAAATGTAGCAGTGATATATGTCTTTTTGAAAGGTGTAGATCTTGCACTGTTAAATGTAAAACGTTAAGCAAATTGTCTTTTCCACAAGTGTAAACTGTAGAGATGAGAATATTTTCTTTATATTTCCCTGTGGCCTTCTGCACCCTATCCCAGAGGAAACCCTCAAGGGCTGCAATCTTAGGGTTTGTTAATTCTGATCTGTCCTTGTTTGGAGGTGATGATATATTTATAAACATTTGCCCCCAACAGATCTTCACTTTTGCTTAGTACAAGAATGTTTCCCACTCGGAAAGTTTTTGTGCCAGATGTGTTTAGAATTTAGCATATTTTAGAGTTTTAAAAAGATGCATGTACCATGTATTATGAAACACCCCTAGGGTGTCTGTGGCAGCAACCTTATTCCAACAATAAATATTTTTGTAGGAAATTTGCTAGCAAAAAGAAAAAAAAAAGTAGCAAATTTACCCTAAATTGTCTAAATGAAGAATAGCAATGGTCTTCTGATTATTTCAGTTAGGTTCTGTGGCCAAATGAAAGAAGTAAAAAACTTGGATTTTAGGGCTTTTGAATTTCAGAATTGCAGAAAAATATTATAAAATTGTACCAAAGAATTCTGTCAGAGTTGTCTTCAACTTCTTCTCTCTCTCTTGCCAGGATAAGGGGGATAAGGGCTTGAAATAAATGGGTGAATGGATTTGAAGTGAGAGTTTCCTAAGCAGCAGTATTTCAGACAATTTGCCATAACATTTAACTTCACATTTAAAAATACAAGTCATACAACATTTAAATTTTAATTGTTTTTAAAGACTAGAAAACCTAGCTCTAGAACCAAAATGTAACATATATGTGACAAATGTGTTAAGCACAGTAGTTTCCTTAACTTGATTTTCTTGATCAGAAAGGGAAAGTTTTCTGTTTGTTTTTCTAATGTGCAGATTGTTTTTTCAAGCTCATTTGTGTCCATGCATTTAATAGGACATAACACTCTGTGACATCTATCATCTCATTTAATAATGGTTGTCATTTCATTTCCCAGTAAAGATGGAAAACAAGTGTTGAGCTACTTTGAAAATCTATCCGTTTAGAAAATAAATTTTCTCCGTTTATATTAATGCTCATTTTTATTATTTTCCAATGATGAAAATGTAATGTGAACTTATTGCAGAATGGTCAGTTGAGAGATTTAGAGTCCTTTATTTTTTTCATAAACTTAACCATAACTCATTTATAATATTTAGAAGGAAAATCTCTAACCCATTGTGAAACTAGTATGAAAAGCTATAGGAAAAAAACAACAAGATATTAGAATTTTCATGTAGAGGTGACTATGTTTTGGCTTCTCTCTGGCTACTTTGAAAATGTTGTATTTGGTTTCCTGCAGTTTCATTAGGATATATCTTGTTTTATATTTCTTTTTATTTACCTTGTTTAGGATCATTTGGTTTCTTGAAATTATAATTTAATTTGAGATATTCTTATCTTTAATCTCTTCAAATACTGCTTCTGCATCTTCTCGTTGTGAAACTCTAATTAAACATATTTAAACACTTTATTGCTATATCATTTTACACTCCCTTCTATTTCTGCCTCCCACCTCCACTTCTGCCCTCCACTTCCTGGGTTTCATTCTGGATTGTTTCGTTTTGTTTTGTTAGGTCTGCATTCTACTTCACTTAATTTTGCTTTGTGTACCAGGTTTATCTAATTTATTCCAAAGAAAACCTCTGAATATTTTATTTCAGTTCATGTATTTTTCAGTTCTATGGTATCTAGATAGTTCTTCAGCAAATCTTTTATGCAGCTTTACCATTTTCATGCCCCAAACTAAAACTTGGCATATATCTCTTTAAAAATAATAAAGATAAATATCTATAACTATGTCAATAATTTCAGTCTCTTTGAGTGCCCATTAGTCTATCATTTCTCTTGCTTCTCACTCATGGAGACTTCTGTCATTATGTTTCTGGTGATCTTTGTGTGATGGATATTAAGTTTAAAGTTTAATTTCTAGAAATTAGCTTGAGTCCTAGGAAAATGTTACTTTACACCAAAGTGTATTGTTAATTACCATTTCCACAGGCCCTAACAATCCAGATAACCTTAAATCAAACTTGAGGCATGAGGTTTTCTACATAGATTACTCAAAACCAAGCTTCAGGTCATACAAATCATGGGAAACTTCTATTATCCATTGCAATGGGGTCCCCGTCCAAATTCAATGTTGATTCCCCAGGGTCACTCTTTTAGAAGACCCCAGACTTTGATTTTGTTCCCATAGCCTCTTCTACATGGTGAATTCTGTAAGAACAAAAGAGTCCTGAATGGTGGATTCACTTGTCTGGATTTCTATTTTGTGGTAATTCCACACTAACACTCAAGGATTTCCCTAACAAATATTTCTGAATTATTTTATCTCCCTTTTTTAGTAGTTTCAGTAGTGGGTGAGGGGATTGGTTACCAAGATTGCCATTCCTCAGAGAGGCAATCCCATTAGCAAGCAATGTTGTAAAAAAGAGAAATGAGTAAGAGCAAGTTAGAGCAGAATAAGGCCAACACTTACCATTGCATTACTGGGTGGCAAATTCTCTTCTACTGCTTGCTACAGCAGATACTTGTATCAATTCACTTCTGAGTTTGTGTTTGGAAGTTAATGAATGAGTGAACATCTTCTGGGATATTTTATTTTACTGTTAGCAGCTTTAATAATAATGTGTTCATGTTCATGCCAATCAAGTTTATAAGAGGTGTTTAAAGTGGTCAGAAAGTTTAGACCAACCAATGATTTAGAAAAGTGCTCTTATTACAAGATGATATGGTACCCAATAATTTGAGTAGAATTTGAACCTCTTTACCTATCCCCACTCTTGTCTATAATATAGAAAATTGGATTACTCTATTATGATTTATTCTAGTCTGTATTTATTTTTATATCTCAACACTAAATACAAGCATCTGGTTTCATCTAGACATCTGTCAATTGTCAGGTTTACGGTTGGTTAAATAAGTTATTACAGTGTCTTGGGATTATGGAATTGACTACTTTTCAGGTTCATAAACTCATACCTTTTACATGTTAGATAGAGTGCATATCTACAGTCCTGGTAAAAATAATCTTAACATAAAAGACAAAGATTCAAGTTAAAACTGATCCCCAATATATTGGACTATTTCCCTGATTTGTATTAAACAATGACACAGAATTGAGAGTCCAAGTTATAAGAATGATTCACTTCCTTGGGGAAAACAGAGTTGTAAACTGGAAGTCTTTTCTGAAGTACTTACAGTTAATAACAATGCCACATGTAGATATGCTTAGCATTTCATTTTTCCGATGTCCATCCTGCCAGTTATAGAGAGCGAAATGCTAATAATTCTCTTTATATGAAGACAGTCTGGTTTTACCATCAGGAAATAGGAGTGTCATGGAAATACAGTAAATTATGCTATCTACATACTATTTATAATAATAAAAGCATAATATGCTAATTAGACTGGGCAGCCAAACGACCTTCTGGACGTCATTCCCAATGAAGCCACAGTGGCAGGGGCCAAGACAGAGGTGGTTAGGGGCAATCAGGCAGGCAGGCAGGCGAGTGGTTAGGGTGATCAGGAAGGTAGGCAGAGGTGGTTAGGGGTGATGAGGCAGGCAGGCGAGTGGTTAGGGGTGATGAGGCAGGCAGGCAGAGTGCTAAGGTGCAATCAGGCAGGCAGGCCAGCAGTTAGGAGCCAGAGGTCACAGATTGCGAGAGGGTGCAGGCCAAACTGAGGGACACCCCCCCCCTCGTGCACGAATTTCATGCACCAGGCCGCTAGTCTAAAATAATTTAAGTACCATATAATAAAGTCAATAAACCTGTAAATTGGGATTATTTATTCAGTTACAACCAGAAATCTACTTTGAAATTGTTTTATCTTGGATTTTTTTGGCTAAAAATTATATTGCTAACGAAGTTGAAGATTAAATATGCGCATTAGCCTATTAAAGACTTCACCATGTCTTACAGCAACAAAAATGTCTACTATGTTGTGATCCCCTTTGCCTACTTATCTCATTAATGACACTTTAAAAATCATGTTTATTGGGAAAGCCTGTAGTCTTATCCCCAAACTTTAGATTTCTGGGTTCGGCCACATAACAGTGGATCTTGAATCTATAACAATAATTTATTAAGAGGTAAAGAGCCCAAATGACTTATGTGGGCTTATCAACTTGAGTCTGTTTTAGAGTCAATGTAGACTCCTTTGTTCTGCTTAAGCCTGTTTGTTAATGTCCTTCAGGCACACCCTCAGCTTTCAATATTTTAGACGCCAGGGAAGGAGGGAGAGGGTTTCCTTCTACTATAGCATTAGAAGGGTGTTCTAAGTCATTTGCCCTGTTACTGAGATCAAGAGGATCCACTAGCCATGAGAGAACTGTTGTACGCTATTCGAGATTATTTTGTTCTGTCTCTTCTCTGTGAGTGAAAGCATTGTTCCATTCAGGGCTTGACTGTATGTGTTTTTCTGGGAGACTGCTATATCAAGATGCAGTGGCCAGAAGTGTTTGGACCTCGGTTTTTAGTGGGTGGCTTTGTGATGATCTTTCTTTTCCTCCATGGATTTGGAGTCCTCCCCCTGACACTAGCATTCTACTAGACAATATTACTCCTTTAATAATTCTCTCAAAATTAATGCTTCTGGAACATCACTTAGAAATTAGTTTTCTAGATAATTGAAGTTTCAGATATTAGAGAGGTCTTGTGTTTTTGACATTCACTAAATGCTTAGGTATTGCGTAGTTGACTTACAATTAAGAAATTTATGAAAAATTATGTGATGATTTTTTACTCTGTTTACTCTATGGATGTAGTTGAGGACATTGTTCATTATGGTACTCTTTATGAAGGAGGCTTTATCTGTTCTTAGTGACAGCTATAGTTGTTACTCATTTATATCTCTCTTAAGTATGTTGATGCCTGTTAATTTTGTAACTAGATCTTATTTTTCTATTTGTGTTGATTGCTAAATAACTCAATCAAATATATTGCAACTATCTACATTTTTCTTTTATCTTCATTTTTAAAATTATATTTTAAAAGATTTGCTACATGTATTAGTTTTCTATTATTGTCATAACAAATGCTTCAAATTTGGTGGCTTAAAACAATACAGATTTATTATTTTACAGCTCTGTATGTCAACAGTCTGGTTAGGCTCAGCTAGTTCTCTGCTCCAAGTCTTATAAGGGCAAAATCAAGGCAGTCTGCTGGGTTCTTTGCAGGAGGCTCTAGGAAAAATGTACTCAAAGCTCTTTCACGTTGTTGAGGAAATCCAGAACGTTGTTGTTGCAGGACTGATGTTCCTATTTCCTTGCTGGCTGTCAAGGCAGGGCTGCTGTTATTGCCAAGAGGCCTCCTTCCAATCCCTGCCTTGAGACCCCTGCGTGTCAAAGCAAGCATTGACATTTCAAATCCTTCTCACACTTGGAATCTCTCTGTGGCTTCCCGGTTCTGCCACATCTTTTTTTTTTTTTTTGTCTTCTGTCTCTAGTCAGAGAAATTTCACTGCTCTTAAAGGCTGAGGTGATTAGATTGTGTCCACCTGAGTAATTCAGGATGATCTTTGTATCTTAAGGTTCAGAACTATAATTATATCTGCAGGGTATATAGTGTTTCTTATTTTCCACAAATATTTTCAGATGTATCTTTTATTTCTTGAAATATGATAAAACGTTATTTTACGATGTATATCTAATAATTTCAGCATGTCTGTTTCAACTTTCTACTGATTGTGTTTTTTCATAGGATGCTTTATTTTCTTGTGAACTTGACTACTTTTATTATATGTTGGTCACTGCCTTTAAAAAATATATATTTAGTGATTCATTAAGGGCTAAACTGAAGGTGACTTCCTCCAGTGAGAATGTATGTTTGCTTTGGCCTGGCAGCTGGAGGTTCTACCTGACCAGTTCTTGATCCTCCTAACTGATATAAACTTGGCTGTACATCTGAGCAATGGTTGGCTTGAGATTACAACATCTTGGGGACATTTTCCCCCCATCTCAGCCCAGGGCCAAAGCAACTTCCTCCCTAGTAGCCTGGTGTTAAAAAGGTAGATAGAATCATTTGGGGTTCCAGATTAATACAGGGAGGGTTTTCTGCCAGAGTCCCCACCTTGCGTGGTTCCTAAATTTTCATCTATTGCCGACTTCACCTATAGTGAAGATGTCAACAATTAAGTCACATTTGAGAGAGCACAGATGTCCTCGGCCCCAAACCTGTTCTTACACTCTCTGAATTCCCGTTTTCCCTCAGACAGTTGGATCTGTAATTCTCTTGTTAGCTCCTCAGTGCTTTTAAACACATTTTATATACGTTTATATATATTTATATTTAATTCTACCATTTTTGGTTTTCATTTTTAGTAGCAGGATTTGTTTAACCCTTTTTGGTAGGCAGAATTATGACCTCTTTAATATGTCCATATTCTAATTCCCAGAACCTGTGTCTACATTATGTTAATGGCAAGGTGAAATTACTAGTAGTGTTGCATTTGGAATTAACATTGCTAATCATCTGATGGGGACATTGTCCTAAATTTTCTGGGTGGGCCCCAGTGTAATCACAAGAGTTTTAATAAGTGAAAGAAGGAAACAGGAGAGTCAGAGTGAGTCAATGTGAGAAGCACTCAAGTGGTTATTACTGGCTTTGAAGGTGGAAGAGTGCCTTAGGCCAAAGAATGTGGGCAGTCTCTAGAAGCTGGAAAAAGCAAGGAAACGGATTCTCCCTTAGAGCCTCCAGAGAGGAAGGCAGCTCTGCCAACATACTTGATTTCAGAACAGTAAGACCCATTTCAGACTTCTGACCTCCAGAACAGTAAAATAATTAATTTATGTTAATATTAAGCTACTAGATTTGTGGTGATTTAGAACAACAGCAATAGGAAAAAATAAAAAATAATATGCTCTGTCGTATGAAAAATAGAAGCTCCCCATCATTTTATGAATTGTGTTTAAATATTAAAAATATGAAAACAACAATAGTTGCTATCACCATATTTCTGGTTACTTTACACATTCAATATTATTTGCAAGATTATAATAGTGAAATAGCATGATAGTAAAGAGAGTAAGGGCCTTTTTGTCTGATCCAGTTTGTTTTGATATTAGTCATTGATGCCTCCTATCTTAAATCTTAATTAGTTTGAAACTAAAAGACAAAAATATTCCAAATGGTTAGTAAATATGCTTATTTCTGGCAAAGTGATAAAAACTGAAATTTTAACTGAACTCCCTTCCTTCAAAGTTGTTATAGCTAAGAATGGAATGGAAATTTTTGCTAAAAATATTATCTTGACATTTTTAGCAAATAGAATCCTAAATAAGCACAGCTTTGATCATTTACTACATGTGAGTTTTTGTGAGAGATTTTACATTTGTTTAAATAACATTACTGAATCAAATTATTCTTTAAATTAAAACCAAACTTGATCTATTTAAAGTGTGCCAAGTTACTCAGTCTTACTGCTATGTGTTTGCTCATAGCAGCTGCTAATCCTAAAAGGACTGGCAAGGATCATTGAGGAGCTTGGGGATGGGATTCCATGACAAACCATGATGGGCAAAGATTTCCTTCCAGAGAGCATATGATATGTATTTTTCATCATAAAATTTACATGGAACTGAAGGAATTTAGATGTGTATAGTGTTGATTTGGAAACCTGCAAAGATGAAATCTGGAGAATTAGAGCTCACTTTGGCTGATCCTGAAGCTAATATACTTTCCAATGGGTAGTAATGTTTATTAAAAATATGGAACAGCCCTAACTGGTTTGGCTCAGTGGATAGAGCATCGGCCTGCAGACTGAAAGGTCCCAGGTTTGATTCTGGTCAAGGGCATGTACCTTGGTTGCAGGCACATCCTCAGTATGAGGTGTGCAGGAGGCAGCTGATCGATGTTTCTCTCCCATCGATGTTTCTGACTCTCTATCCCTCTCCTTTCCTCTCTGTAAAAAATCAATAAAATATATTTTAAAAATATATATGAGACAATGTTTATTAAATAGAATGATGAACACTGATTGGGGGACCTTATTCAAGTCAATTAGTCCTTTTGTTTTATTTGTATTAATCTATAAAAGAATAAGAGCCAGGGTCCATAA
This sequence comes from Eptesicus fuscus, assembly GCF_027574615.1. Taxonomy (NCBI): domain Eukaryota; kingdom Metazoa; phylum Chordata; class Mammalia; order Chiroptera; family Vespertilionidae; genus Eptesicus; species Eptesicus fuscus. The sequence continues at coordinate 18,862,151 of NC_072486.1, forward strand.
TGTCCAAAATGACTGAACAGATAACCAAATGCCAGGCTGCACGCGCAGCAGGCTTGGGTGGGCGGGGACTTCCTCTGTGGGGTGATTAATCATGAGGCTCCCAGACTGCGAGAGGGCACAGGCCAGGCTGAAGGACCCCTCCCCCGAGTGCACGAATTTCATGCACTGGGCCTCTAGTAAATATAATAATAATTAATAGTCTCTAACATTCTATTTTATAAAGGGTGTACACACACAAACACACATATACACACATATACATGCATGCATAATATTAATTTATATAAAATATAGCAATAAATAAGGACCCTCCTATAACATTCTGAATATTTTTTATGATAAAATTCAATAAAAAAACACTTGAGTTACAATGGCTAGATGAATTCTTATGTTGGAGGAAAGAAATGAAAAAAGTTACATCTCATTGTGGCTAGGACAGTGAACTTCAAAGTTGCCTTAGTTTCCTCTCACCCATAAAGTTTATTTTATAATTATTTTGGTAGAATTGCAGATCATCACTATTACAGAACAATGTTTAGAAAGTATGAAGCATTTCCCCTCTGTTGATCATTGGTACCCACTCAAATATTTGGAGATGTTCTCCTATGGAAAAACTGTTGGCTCTACTCATCTTGCCTGCCTGTAAAAGAGCTCAAGGGAGGATAATGATGATTCTTCATAATGTGTGCCTGTAGTTGCAATTAACATGTTCCCCAAAGGATTTTTAGCAATGCTTGTCATTCAATAATAGACCATGTCTCTTTTTTACTGAGCTTATGGTAAATCACTGCTTGAAGGGACTATTGCTTTTGGACTATAGTCACTCTGCTTGATGTGACTATTTCAACTAGTGATTTTAGCCCAATACCTGGGATAATGGAATGTGTAGTAAAGCTGCTTAAAATTAAGACATAGTAAGCTTAGTGCAGGGGAATAAGGTATAAGTTTCCACTTATAAAATCAATTAGTCATGGGGATATAATGTACAGCATTGGGAATATATTCAATAATATAATGACTGTATATGGTGTCAGATGGCTACTACTAGACTTATTGTGGTGGTCATGTTAGGTAGGCAAATGTTAAGTAACTATGTTGTACATCAGAAATTAATATAACATTGTAAAATAACTATATTTTAATAAAAAAGAAATAGTAAGCTTTTAAGTTGTGAATTTAAGCTAAATCATTTGACCAACCACAAGTTAATGATATTGAAATCAATATTACTTGAATTGAATATCATTTTACCACATACTGACTGAAAGATTTTGGATAAATTACTTAAATGTTGTGACACTGTATTTTATCCACAAAATATTAAAAAACAATCATTGCCTACTTCCAACAGTTATGTGAAAGCTTTTGTAACTATAAGGCATATCCTAATAGTTACTGTATTCTCATTTAAAGTGATATAATAATATGGTTATCAACAGATACAAGAGCATCAAAGGGCTTTGCTTAACAGAGAAGTATTGATGGGATTTTATTTGTTGAACATGTCGACTTATAATTTGGAAAGCTCTGATGAAAATGAATTTAAAGACAAAAATTTGCCCTTAAGAAGCTTATAGTAAATTGATATGTGCAAATGGAAAATATTACTCTGTATAGTGAACAACTCTATGAGTAGATATGAAGTGGATGCTGCAAGAGTGTAGAAAAAGAAATATCCAATCTTGCTTGCTAATTTAGAAAGGGCTTCTCAAATGAGGTACGCTTGATCAGAGGGTTAAAGAAGAAGAATGAGAGAAAAGTAAGCAGCCCCAGCTTGCGTGGCTCAGTTGGTTAGGTGTCCTCTGTGCACTGAAAGGTGGCTGGCTTGATTCCCAACTGGGGCACATGCCTAGGTTGTGGGTTCTATCCCTGGTCGGAGTGCAGGCCTGGGTGTAAGCAAGAGCAACTGATCAGTGATTTTCTCTCTCCCTCTCCCTTGCTCTTTAATGTCAATAAAAATGTATTTTAAAAAATTAAGTAGGAGAGGGGGAGTAGGAAAAAAGCCCGTGCCAATTTATAGCCAGTTAGGGAGCAACAAATGGCTTGGAGTGGCGTATGCATGTGGAAGAAGTGAAGGGGATATGATTAGTAAGGGACATACATGCAGGACAAGCAGGATTTACCCCACTTTGTAGTTAAGAGAACTAAAATTCTTTGAAAAGAGAAGTGACATGGACAGATTCAGTCTTTTGGATGATGTTTCTGGCAGTGAGAAAAAAAGACAAGCAAGACTGGAGGCATTAGATCTTCTGGAGAAATTCTAGGTAGTTAGGGACAAATTTAAATTGGGGACAGATTTAGAAAGTAGGGACAAATTTAAGTTGGGACTAATGAGAGATTTAAGAAATAAACTATTAGGCTTGTTTACTGACTGATCAGAGGTTGGGGATGAATGAGGGAAGAATTTGCCATAAACTTCTAAATTTCTGGATTGGTGAGCTCATGCTTTCATTGAGATTGGGACCTTAAAAGTAAAGATTTGAAGATAGAGACACTGAATTTATTTGTTGATACATTTATACTGGGGTATCTATGAAATACCTGAACCTCAGGAGGTCTGAAATTCAGGATAATAGGTCAGGCCTGGAGTTGTAGATTTTGGGTATCAATTTAAAGGGGTAATTGCAACCATCTGCATAAAAACAATCAACTTGGGGATTTTTTTATTCTTCATTTTGATGCAATTATCTGATTAGGTAATTTATAATGTCTCCTTCCCATAAGTTTTATAAAACAAAAAAGTCTAGTATAAGTTAGTGATTTATTTTGAAACATCCACATTAGTTTCAGAATAAGTAAATTAACACTGATACTATTGGATTTTAAATTGATTTGTCCATCTAAGAAAACAAGTGCTATATCAGCACTGTCACTATCACTTGTCGATTAAATTTCTGAATTATAAACAATGGTATGCTTGTTTTAACTTTTTACCATGTGATATATTGTTGATTCATATAAATGGATTTGGTTGGAAGACATGTCAAACAAGAATTCCCACATGGTAAGGTCCAGAGCAATCTGTCATGATGAAATATAAATTATGTCTTTCTCTCTCACAAGACTATTAGAATTAGGTGACTAGGCTAGACATTAGTTGTAGTGTCTGAATCGCATTACTACTCACTACTACCAGTAGATTTGTCTTATTAGTGATGGAAGAAGTGTATAATTAAAATTGGAAATTATTACATTTTTCCTTTGGAGTTTGTTTTTTCCTTTTCCAACTTCATCATTATTTCATTATTGAATAACTTTAAACATAAACACATATGGATTTTAATATAGAAACTCCCCCAAATTTGATGTTATGACTTTTTTTTCTCATGATTTTAACTTACGCATTTAGAAATGGTGAACTATTTTATATAAATACTTCATTGTTTTTGTTATGATTATAACTTATTTTAAACATTTATATATCAGATATGTATATTATGTTTCTCCACTAGCCCTTTCTAGTGTGACAAATGCAGCATAATAAAGTAGAAATCTTAGTTTTGGGACATACTGTTCAGCCTATAAGAATTAATACAATCTAAAATAGTAAATGAAAATTTAAATTGTGATCATTCTAAACATTATAATCTAACCATTTGAAGGATTAGCAATACTTAACAGTGTCATAAATCATATGAACTTCTTAGAAAAGTGACAAAAATTGCTGTATTTTATAATGCTATTTTTGCAGTCATACTCTGTTATAAATAAATTTGGGCTCCAGGCCAAGGAGAACTTTGGAGAACTTTTAAGTTTGAGAGACTGTCTCACAGCTGGAAAGCACCCCAATGTGGATTGATCACAGAAGAATATGTTTTTCATTATCCAGCTCTCTATCAAACTATTTCTTGTAGCTTGAAAATAATAAAGATTTTGTAAGCCTCAAGAGGTCTTTTTTGATCCATGAATGAAGTTACCCTGGATTCATATAACTAAAATCTGACTTCCTTTTAGCCATTGAAATTCAAAACCCTTCCATTTATTAGTGTGGAATAAGAAAATTCTTTTAAAAATGTCAAAAACTTTGCATTTTAATGAAGTTAATGTCAATGCATAGCAAAAGTTTTTATTCCATTTAAGGTAAATACAATATGATGTGAAAGGAAATGTTAGCATGATTAATGGAGGTGGGTTAATTACCACAGAATATTAGAGAATTCATTCAGGTAGCCTTCAATTTATTTTTTACAGTGTTCTTTAAACAGAAGTTACACTTTTCTCCTTTTACTTATCACAAATACATTTTTATTTGTATTCCATTATTTAATTTATGAATTTTAAGAAAAAATAATGTATCTGATTATTTATGTGCCCTTCTAGCGCAGTGGTCGGCAAACTCGTTAGTCAACAGAGCCAAATATCAACAGTACAACAATTGAAATTTATTTTGAGAGCCAAATTTTTTAAACTTAAACTTCTTCTAACGCCACTTCTTCAAAATAGACTCACCCAGGCCATGGTATTTTGTGGAAGAGCCTCACTCAAGGGGCCAAAGAGCCGCATGTGGCTCGCGAGCCACAGTTTGCCGACCACGGTTCTAGCCCATTCATGAATCCATAATGCCATCTTACCTATGATGCATTGTACATTCTTAGTACCTTTTGTAGAGGAAACCAAGTTTAATTTATAGAATCTTCTATATAACTTTCCTACACTCCCGTCTCCATTTACAATAAGACAGTGGAAAAACTGAGTTGTTGTATATAACTGTGGCACCCTAGTAAATTAGTAGCATATCTAAAGTAAAATCCAAATCACGATTCCAAATTCTGGATCACATATATATCCAGGATATATGTACAGGAATATAATTTTCCTCATAGAATAATTGGGAATTTTTATTAAGAATTGTTTGGCCAAAACCGGTTTGGCTCAGTGGATAGAGTGTCAGCCTGCGGACTGAAGGGTCCCAGGTTTGATTCCGGTCGGGGGCATGTACCTTGGTTGCGGGCACATCCCCAGTAAGGGGGTGTGCAGGAGGCAGCTGATCGGTGTTTCTCTCTCATCAATGTTTCTAACTCTATCCCTCTCCCTTCCTCTCTGTAAAAAAATCAATAAAATATATATATATAAAAAAAAAAAAGCAAGAGGGTTCCCTTTTGGAAAAAAAAAAGAAAAAAAAAAAGAATTGTTTGCTCTAATCATCTGAGTCAAAAGGAAATAACTATAGAATCATACGGTTTTAAAAGTGGTACAATCACCCATATTGCCAGGTAAGAAATAAAGGATGCAAAGTGTTGAACTTTGATCATTCATGTTTCACCAATGAACCCAAACACGCAAGAAATGCTTGACTCAAATTGCTTACAATAAGTGCCAGTCCTCATTTTTCATATCAAGGAGAGATGGGGATTTGGAGAGATATTTAAAATCTGCAGATAATTTTCAAATCTTATTTTAGACATTATTTTTTACTTCCTGTCCTATCAACTTTGTTTTACCAGATTTTCAAACAGAATTGCCTTCTCCTTGCCCCTGCCTGCCCTCTTGTGGGGAGCAGCAGGAGGATTAAAGAAAAGGGGGGAAAGACACAAGGCAGAACATCCATGGTGAGATGAATACATTCTTAAGATAGGTGTAACCACATGTCACTAGACAAGAACGCCTAATAAGAATTCATGTATTTCAAAAAAAATGCCCTATTTTTGATATTAAATTTATTTTTAACTACTGAATGTCAGCTGGCTCACTCTGCTTGAAGATTGCAGGAGGGAATCCCAGAGGAAAGGATAAGCAACAGGAAATAATTATCCAATGGGCTTTCCAGGGTTTAACTAAATCATTGGCCAGCGTTGACTTTCTTATTAAATGTTGGTGCTCTTTGTCACAGAGTGGCAATGCTTCATATTTTCATGAGAATATTTTGTGTGGAGATGGAAGAAGATATATCACTTCCCAGGTAGTATAAATTACTTGATTAATTGTTTCATCCTAGTTAAGGCAGGCAGCATCTAAAAAAAATCAAAGTTTATGTTTCTTTGGGTCCATTGGACTAGTAAAAACAATTCGGGCAGGGATTGTTGAAAAAGATAAACAGTATCTATAATTATAAATTGGAAATTATTATATTTTAACTTTGGAGTAATTTTATCATTATTTCATTATTGAATAACTTCAAACATAAACACATATGGCTTTTAATATAGAAACTCCCCCAAATTTGATGTTATGACTTTTATTTCTCATGACTGAATAAATAAGATTTTTGTTATAAAATGGCCAGGAAAAGCTCAAATTCTTCAATTGTAAACTCTCCCCTATCTTTCCATAATAAAACTGATGTGGCAAACACTAAGTTGTCACTATTTAACAACATAATTGAGAACTCAAAATTGTTCAGTTTTCCTTATATCAATAGGTTTGAGATTGTACCCAAAATGTCTGTCCTTATTTGGCCTCGTGCCCCAGTTCAACTTCTTCCTTCCACAGCTGTTCTCTGGGTGCATTCTTACTTAAATAATGGGGCTCTGTGGAGGAGACCTCAGGGGGATTGAGGGAATAGAAAGTGCTGTTAAAAACAAAGGGATGAAAGAATCTTTGAAAGATAGGAGTTTATGTAGGTCAAGACATTTAAGTTTTCTCCTATTAATATTGTAATATGAGTATTTTTCATTGCTTTATCAGCGAGCCCAATTATTTAATAGAATAAAAGTATTCTGAGGATACTGTCAAGTATTAAATAAGAGTGTTGACTTGGTATTATTTACTGTAAAAGGACTGTAAGTAGGACTCACATAAATTGATGTTTTAGACTTGGGTCTAAGAATTCATAGAAAATAATGTTAGATGTTTTGAGCTGTTAGAAACATGCCTATGGGCCTGTTCTCTTCTTCCAGGTAAATACTATTATTTTATTTTATTTTTTATTTTTTTTTTTTTATTTTTCCTTCAATTTTTTTTATTAAGGTATTATATGTGTACATATCTTACAATTGCCACCCCCCACCCCACTCCCATATATGCCCTCACCCCCCAGAGTTTTGCATCCATTGGTTATGCTTATATGCATGTATACAAGTCCTATTATTTTAATGTTAAATGGAAAAGAGTATCAGAAAAAAATAATTGATCCCCACAATTAAACAAGTAATTAAAAAGCTCTGTGTGTGTGTGTACCTGTGGATCTATTTGAGTATATAGGAGCATATGTACACATAAACTTACATTTATTTTTTTCTTTTCTACCTACCATTTGTAAACGGCAGGGCCAACAACATGAGATTCTATTTTTTCCATAGCCTGCATCAAGTTCCACATACCCCACTTCTTTCTTCTGCTTTTCAGCACTTTCATATCCCTCACATTCTTTTATGGCAGAGCACAACTCTCTCACTTTTCCTAACAAGAAACACACATTGCATTTAAACAGACGAGGTTATCCCCATGCTCGCGTCACAGGTCAAGCAAGATCACTTACAATTTTTAGGGGGTCACCTCTTCTCACTGGGTGGGATATGACCTTTTTCCTTTTCATAGAAAAGAAACCACCCCAGATGTTCACCACTCCTTCTCCTTTTTTTCCCATGCTCTTCCTCATTTGCTGCCAAAAACACATACTTAAACATCGTTCATCTTGCTTATCTTTCACTAGGTTGACAAAAGTTTTATCTTCATTTCTATCTAATTTGTTCTAAAGTAAAAATAAACAAAAACACCAACTGTGGTTTAGAATAAACTTTAGATCACAGATATTCATTATTTTAATTTGAATATAAAATTCTGGAAACTCCTTGATAATTTCAGTATATTATAATGTCATTATGAAGATGCACCTCTCTGTGTGTCTGTGTTGCCACTTTAATGTCACCCAGGCACTCTTCTCAGAACCACCTGCACGTTGAGCTGTCTTTTGGGGCATAGCTCTGAGAATACTATTTCTTCTGTTCTTCCTCTGTGGATTGTTCTTACTGTTTCTTCATTGGTTATTATAGATAATTGGTTTATTTTGAGGGCCTTCATATTTTCTCATCTAATACATCCAAGTTTGCAAGGGTTTTGTACTGATTGGAAGTATATACACAATACCCCTATTTTTATCTTTCCTAATAGCAGTGATGTCTGCAGAAGTAATTGTTACTATCAATAACAGTTTCATGGCTTGCACTCTTCTTTCTTTATGAAGCTCAGCCCTAGTCGACTGGTTAATTTGGCCCATATTGATTGAAAACATGCTGCATGGAAGGTGTTACTCCAGATCTTATACAGCAATGAACAAAACAAACAAAAAGGCTTCTCTTCATGCAGCTTACAGTCTAGTGAGGATAGACTTTCTAATTGAAAACAGCCAATATATTGGAAAACAAATGTCTGCTCTGTAACCCCTACCAAACTGAGAGCCCTATACCAGTCAGCTTGATTTATGTATTTTTTTATTCTCATTTCCAGTGATTTAAATTTTTAAATAACTTAAAACATTTTCCATCTCTTTTACACCCCTAAATTTGTTTTTATTAAATTCAGGAGTTGGAACAAAATAATACACTTTAAAATAAAGAAATCTGGCAAAGGTACCCCATACCTTTTGTCACCAAACAACTTTTATTACAGAACATTAATATCCTATAAAAATTCATAACCAATATGATTTTTTTAAAGAAAGTCCACTATCTAATATTTTGGTTAGAAGAACAGTTCTGTAAATTAAAATCACATTTCTCTTGAGATGAAACATTTTCCCAAGGAAAGTTTGTTAATTTCAGAGATGAAAAATTGTTACGAAGACTAAACTAACAGCTATCTTAATTCTAAAATTTTACTCTTAAAAATTCTAATGTTAAGTGGCAATTAATTTATTCAAAGGGCTCAATTAACATTTTCACTGTGAATTATTATAAATTGAAATAAAATGATAGCAAGCATATGTACCCAAAAGACTTTTTTTTTTACCACAACCACTTAATATTTTTAAGTAAACAAAATATTATAAAAAGCCTCGAAGTGATCTCTCTCCATACTCTTCTCTAACACCATTTGTTTCCTTTCAGCTCCAGAAATAACTTCTAGTGTGAACTCTGACTTTCATATCTCCTGCACACTTTTGCCTCTTGCCCCTCTTCCTCTACAATAAAAAAAAATCTTTAAAAAATTAGATTTACTATTGTGTTGGTACAAATACATATATAATTCAGAATGAATGCAGTGTTATATATTAAATATTATTTATTTCTTCAGGTTTTAGAATAAATTAGAATTAAAACATGTTCATGCAATCCGCAAATTACTGTGGCCCCTGGGCACTGTGGCTATTATAGAAGGTAGAGAAGTCAGTTCTTAATTCAGTCTTTATCATTCCTATGCTTTTGCTTATATATTCATCTATAAAGAATTCATCTATAAGGAACACTAAATTTCTACTTGCTGAATTGCTTTTATGTTATCTTAGAGATCTGGTTGCATAGTTTTGATTGTCATGCTCTGGCATTAAAAAAAACACAGTATTTGCCTTAACCTTTTGCACTTGGATGTCGAGTGTGACTCGACACGGTTAGCATCGGTAGCAGCTCATATGTCAAATTGTATTGAATGTATCAATAATTTGAAATATAAAAAAGTCCAAATAAATAAGTTTGTATGAAAAGAAACTCCAGTTTTTTATTCTACTGCCGCACTTTGTAAAATCTGGGGTATTTAAAAAATTAAATCCCTAGTAGAATAAAGGAATCGAGAAAAAAGCAAGCGAGTGCAAAGGGTTAATTTGTGCATTCATTCACTATCGGCATTAAAATTTCTATAAATGACACTTTTAATTTCACTCACGAATACGTACAATCACAGAAACAATAAAAATGTGGCACACATTTCTTAAACATACAGTTGTTTCTTGGAACATAAAAGTTGTTTTCCTGTGCTTTGCAGTGGAAAATTTGTTTCTGTGTGTGCATGTTTAAAACAAAGGAGGAAGAAAGTTAGATTCAACGGACTCCTTAGTGTAACTTGTAATATACTGCAAACTTACACTGAAATGTTGGCATGTTTAGAGACTATTCCCTGGAAAAATGTGCATTTTGCCATGGAGAAAATGTCTACTGCTGCTTGGCTTTAGAGTTCAGTGCCATAATTTGTGTCATTTTTTTTGGACAAGCAATACTACAGAATGTCATCCACACCTTTAAGATTTGCTAATTTCCTCCAGGAGTTTTGCTCTTTCTCATGCCAGTTACTGGTAGAAAAATAGCTTCTTCCATTCATCAGATGAGGTAATGCTCTGTTACTATTCACATTTGAATGTACTATGAGTTTTGTTTAAGTGATATCAGCAAGAAAGAAGATATAGTTTCTTTCTTTTGATGATTACTTCTGTGCTTTCACTCTTTAAGGATTTTAGAATGGCTGTACCAAATTATTTTTTAATTAATTGTTCACCTTAATTCATTAATGAGAAATGGCTGTATCAGCTACTGTTTCAATTAGTTAAAAATACCAATACCACTATATGTAATTAACTCACCCCGTCATGTAGCTACTAAAGCCTGAGAATATGCTTGGATATGTTTAACATATACAAATCTGCGTAGCTATGGGAACACAGACCTAGGCCTCCTGTTTCTTACTGCAAGACACTCACTACTCTTGCTATCATGAACTCCAATCTAGTGGACCTGTTTACTAGCAACAAAACATGCCCAGCAATCTCTCAGCGTGCTTTTCTCCCCACCGCCCCCCCTCCACACACACACACACACACACACACACACACACACACACCCTGAGATTTCTGGCTATACCTCTTGGATCTCTCTCTGTTCAAGTTCTAATGACCTTTCCAAATGTCAAGTCAAGTGGTATAAATTCTTTAAACTATTCCTCATTCCTACTCTTTTAACTTCACCTCTGTTTCCCCCATTTCAATCTATCAAGATTGAAGTATTTTTTTTTTGTCTTCTGAAATCCCATGCCTTTGTTGTTTAATTTAATGGTATTCACAGCTTCCTTCCTTAGGTGTGCCTGTATCTTATTTGCATGCCTTGTCTGCTAAGTTAGGGCAAAGGATATGTTAAATATAAACTTCTAATTTATAAAACTCTGAGCACATCATTCGCCCTTCGTAAATGCTTACATTAGAAATAGATATTAGCCCTTACTAGTCCTAGATTTTGTGTGGAAATACAGAGCTGTTTCTTCTTTCAAGAAGCTTGCAGTCTACTTGAAGACATCAAGCAAAAAATAAAAGTGGCAAAGCAACTCATCATTATTGTCAAAAAACAGGGAGCACAGAACAGAGAGAAAAAAATGAAGTAATGTACTCTGGACAATGTACTTTACTTTTATAAAAACAATACTGTACATTTATATACTAATGTTATGTTATATATATTTATTATATATACTGTATATGATAACTGAAACTCAGTGAGGTTAACTTGCTCAACATAAATAATTCATAAATAACAAGGACAGGCTTTGAATTTCAAATCTATCTAACCATAAATTAAAAGAAATGTGAGGAGAAGAAGAACAGCTTAGAGTGATGATTAGAAAGTGGCTACAGATCAATTCCAAGAGGAGGTCACACTTGAACCTTGAAAGATGAGTAGAAACAGCAGTGTGAAGGCCTGGAGGACAATGACAAGAGCAGAGGTGAGGTGTGAAAGATCATGGGGAGTTTGGGGAAATGAAAATAGTTCAGTGTGAGTGAGACAAAGAGTGATGAAGTAACAAATGGACAGGGATACAATTGTAGAGGACAATTAAGTGTTAAGACAGTTGAATTTCATCTGGCAGGCTTAGCGGAATGGTTGAGTATCGACCTATGAACCAGGAGGTCATAGTACAATTCCTGGTCAGGGCACATGCCCGTGTTATGGGCTTGATCCCCATGTGGGGCACACAGGAGACAGCTGATCAATGATTCTATTCTATCTCATCATTGACGTTTCTATCTCTCCTCTCCCTTCCTCTCTGAAATCAATATAGATATATTTAAACGGACAGTTGAATTTCAACCCAATAATGATGAAGAGTTTTAAGTAGAAGAATAAAGTTGTTAGCATTTCTCTAGAGATTGAAGTCAAGTATTACAATTAAGAGGCTGTAGCTTTAAATGAGTGAGTGGCAATGGTGACCAAAAACATGGAAGATATATGGATAATTAGGTGATAGAAGTGATCAGACATATTTAAGGATTGGAGTAGTGTGAAGGCAAATCATTAAGAGGGGGAAGGTATCATATTTAGTGGGCTAGATAGTAAAATAAAAATGTATGTGGTAACTAATGAAATAAACTTTATACATTTTATATCACAATATAATTATAAAAAAAATGGATTAGCACCTATGTGTGTCTTAGCTTTAAACAGATATTCTTCAAAAGCTCAGAGGATATGAACCTTTGTGGCTCCCTTTATGAATTTGCTAAAATATTGCATATCAAATGTGCTTGGATATTTATTGACTTATCTTGAATTAAAGTATTGCCTTTAGAAGGGCATAGTGTCAATAAATGAACTGTTTAATTTCAGCATTAAATTCAGCATCCTCCCAAAGGAGAAATATGTAAACAATTAGAAGAGCCTTGCTGACTATTTGAATTTCATGTTAATTCAAACTATCATTTATTTTTTATGCAAAGCTCATTCATTTATGTTTGCCTACTTTACTGTCAACTCTGTAAATGCATATACTAGTATTCTCTACTCATACATGACAATGATTTCATGAAAATATTCATGAAGTACATTTTTTTATTTATAATTATTTGAAAATCTTTTATATTCTCATACAATAGCGATCAATGTTGCCGAGGGAGGGGAATATAGTAGTTAGATATTTTTCTTTTGCACATTTGAATGTCTTATTCTCAACCCCTGAGCCAAATGCAACACTAACTTGTCTGTAATTTACTCTGTAGTAAATCAAGAAAAGGTGAACCTTTTCCTTCAAAATCTGCATGTTTTGGCAAGCTTTCATGAGTCATTAGATGCTGAAAATTTACCACACTGTATAATTATAGCTCCATTTCTATTAAGATATTTGACTTGAAAAAAGTCCATTTAAAACTGTATCCCGTAATGCCAATAACTACAATAGTAAAATGTAACACCACCTAGGATTTATATACTCTCATCCTTTAGAAGTATTAAAAGTATTTTCCGTTTTCACTGCTCTGCATTCTTTATAGGTCTGTGTCAATGTGGTTGGTCTCTGATGGTATATTCCAGGGATTTCTTGCCCATGTTATCTTTAGCACTGGAATTAGAAATGTTAATAAAGGCTCACTGGTGATAGGTTAAACTGTGATTCTCTTTTTTTAAAAAAAATATACATATTTTTTATATTTATTGATTTCAGAGAGGAAGGGAGATGAAGAGAAACATCAAGATGAGAGAGAATCATTGATTGGCTGCCTCCTGCACGCGCTCTACTCGGGATCAAGCCCACAACCTGGGCATGGGCCCTTGACTGGAATCAAACCTGGGACCTTTCAGTCTGTAGGCGGACTCTCTTTCCACTGAGTCAACCTAATAGGGCTGCAGTTCTCTTTATATCAGTTCAGTACTCACTAGTATTTATTGAGCCTAGTACTTTCCTCTGAGGAAGAGAGGCATATATGCCTATGATAGAAGGTAGTCCGTAAAGTCAGTGCTTGCCCAAGTTCAAAGCACAATTGAGAAACAGGGAAGGGAGAGGTTTATTCCATTTGAGGAACCTTAGGGAAACTATGCTAATATGGAAACATTGGAGGAAAAAAAACATAAAACACTAGTTTGGACTCCCTTCAGACCCAAGGTCAAATTCTTGCTCAGCTAATTTTGTGTGTTGCTGTGGGAAGTTATTTGGTCTTCCTGGATTCCAGTTTCCTAATTTGTAAAAGAGAAATAAAAATACCCATACTGTGGTTTGGAGTGAAAGGAACTATTACAGAATTAATATTTGTAAAAATATCTGCACTAGTAATCTCCCAATTAAGTTCCTTTTATGATGTGTTTTACTGCTGTTGTTACTATGCTTAGTATTACTATTGTTTATTTTACTATTTCCTGGAAAGAGTTGTTAGGTATCAAAAAACTTCTGATTGGAGAACTTCTGTTTTTTTAGACAAGATAAAGTAAGCCACATTATTTAATTCAGCTTGATTGCTCTGAGCCTTTTAGAGGGCAAATTTATATAAAAGTGTATCTTTGGGGGCAGCCCTCTGACATTAGCTCAATCATCTAGGCATAATGTAGAGTGGTTTCTCTATTGGTTGAGAGGTTAAAGTTAGTAATTGTGTAATCTCATTCACTATGAAATTTTGTAATTCTGGATAAAAATACTATTATCTTAAATCAGATTAATTTTATATATTTAATCTCATGAAACCTTATTGTTTTGTCCAACAATGTTTGTCTATGTCAAAATAATTGAAAACAATTATATACAATGTGATACTCTGATCTTTTTCAATTAATATTGTATTGTTTATATTTTTCATATTATTTGTAGACCTTGACACTGGATTTTTTAAAGATTACATAAAATATGTGTATAATGATATGTCTATCCCCTATTCATGGACATTCAGATTTCTAAACTCACTTGTAAATTTTGACTATTATAAATTAAACTGTGGTTGAGAATTGCAGTTCCCAAAAGCTGTTTCAATATTATTTTACTTTTCCTACAAATAACTTCCCATAATTGAAATTCCTGAGTGAAATGTTATTAAACATTCTTAAGAATTCTGATAAATATGCTACTGTGTTTTCTGAAAGCATTATAACTTTATATATTTCCATGAGTAATGGGTACTCATTAACTTTCTGTGTTTTCATGACATTTATACATTTTTAATTAAAAATTATTGTTAATATAATTTAATTTTGGATCACGTTGCCATTCTCTAATCATTTATTCGTGAATTGGAAGCTATAAATTATAGTTTCTTTCCTAAGCCCACATTTCCTGTCATCTTTCCTTGCATTATTGTGTCCCTGGCAATTACTACCAAGATAATAAATCGCTCTTTTTTTTCTTATTTAATGTTCATCTCTCCTGCGTAAGGGCAACACTTTTGTCTATTTGTATGCTGCTCTTTCTTCAGATTTAGAACATTGCATGTCATATACTATATGCTTAATAATATTTGTTGAACTAGTAAATGGATAGCTGTACTTTATTTTGGTCATTTTTAGTCCATTTATCTTTTAAGTAATATATGTTTTCTTTTTATAAAATATTTTTTTATTGATTTTCAGAGAGAGGAAGGGAGAGGGAGAGAGAGAGAAACATCAATGATGAGAATCATTGATCGGCTGCCCCCTGCACACCCCCTGCTGAGGAGAGAGCCCCCAACCTAGGCATGTGTCCTGACTGGGAATTGAACTGTGACCTCCTGGTTCAGGAGTCACTGCTCAACCACTGAGCCACATCGACTGGTCATAATAAATGTTTTCTTAACATAAATGGGGGCTGTATGCAACATGTATATAAATCCTTTATCTATTTTATGCTCTGAAAATATTTCCTAGTTTGTTGCTTGACATATTTAATAAATATATAGCTAATATATATATATACACACACATACTGAGTGGCCAGATTATTATGATCTCTGAAGGCATAGTAATCTGGCCACTCAGTGTATATCCTATATAATAAAAGGCTAATATGCAAATTGTCCTCTCGACCAGGAGTTCGACCAGCAGGCAGGCCAGCCAACCACCCATGTCCCCTTCCCCTGGCCAGGCTGGCCGGATCCCACCCATGTATGAATTCATGCACCAGGCCTCTAATACACACACACACACACACACACACACACACACACACACACACGCACACACACTGAGTGGCCAGATTATTATTAGAGATCATAATAATCTGGCCACTCAGTGTATATTTCAATATAGATATTTTAGGAAACTAAAGTAGAGATTAACATAGCGGTTTCCAGGGATGAGGGTGGAGAAAATGAAGTGATGTTGGTCAAAGAGTACAAACTACCAGCCTTAAGATGAGTAAGTTCTGGGAATCTTATGTACAACATGGTGATTATAGTTAACTAGAGGCCCAATGCACGAAAATTCGTACAAAAGTAGGCCTTCCTTCCCCTGGCTGCCAGCACGTGCTTCCCTCTGGCACTGGGGACCCAGGCTTCCCTCCTCTGGCCACCAGCAGGCACCTGGGACCCAGGCTGTCTTCCCTCTGGCCCCAGCTTCACGTGGAAGACATCCGGTATAATTAGCATATTACCCTTTTATTATTATAGATAATACTGTAGTATATACTTGAAAGTTGCTAAAAGAGTAAATCTTAAATGTTCTCACCACAAAAAAAGAAATGTTAGATATGTGGCATGATTCAAATGTTAGCTAATAGAATGGTGGTAATCGCTTTGCAGTATATGAGTGTATCAACTAAAAATATTGTATACCTTACACTGACACAATGTTACACATCAATTATATCTCAATAAATCTGGAAAAAAGTAGATGTTTTGAAATTTTAAACATCTGTTCATCTTTCTCTTGCAATTACTATTATGTCTACAGCTTTCAAGATCAGCAATTTCTCTTTAATTTTTGAGTTTTTTTTAAACAAATATTCAGTTCTATTTGATTTTCGTTTTGGTGGTTTCTTCCATTATTTATTGTTTTATTATTTTCTGTAGTTATTAATTAGTTTTATGATGTGGAGATTGAAATTCTGTTTTCACATTTATTATTGTACTAGTTTTTGGATAAATTTTATGTCTTTATTTTTATATATTCTTTATCATATGTTGAATTATCATATGCAGTCTATATCTTCATTTCTATTTGCCAGGTTGTTTTGTTGGTCTGAATGAATCTTTAGGTACATTTTTTAAGGCTCAATCAACTCCCAATGATGTTAGATGGAATAGTTTCCAGCCTCTAAATAAATAATAAAATACTCAAAAACTTTAAAATAATCAGCCTTTCCACCCACAAAACATAAATTTGTCTTAAGTTATTCACATTTTAAAGAAAATATTTTAGTATTGTTTTAAGATTATTTTTATGTATAATAGACACATTTTTCGTTAGGGTTACCCCATGTTGATTATATTTTTGTTATTGAAAATAAGATTTTGTTATATTTTATAATTTAATATTATTAATATCTTGAAATATTAGTCCACACTTATACTGCTACTGGCAATTTATTAAACACTTCTACTAATTCTAATTTTATTAATTTATTAGTTTTGGCTATGTAAATTAAATTAAATCATTACAAATTATTTTTTTATCATGGAAATTGGGGAAATATTGAATAAGTAAAATTTTAATTTTTTTGTTTTCTTTATATGACCTGGTAAAATGGAATATGAGTATATCTAACCTATCTTATCACTAAGCAATTCACCACGAAAAATCATAATTTGAGCCAACTTCCTGAAGGCTTAATTATTCCATATAATCACGCATACAAGCCAGTCTCTTCTTCTTATAATCAGAATAGACATCACTCAGAGTAATAGAAAGCACAGGAGAGGCATTGAACTGATCTCATCAGAAGATAATAATAATAATAAGTTCATTTGATGATCTCTTAGGCTTTAAACATCCTTACAAAAGAACATTTCATGGATTTTATTTTACCCAACACTTTCCTAAATTAACACATTTCAGAAACTTTTTCTGTGCCACCTCATCCTCAACAACTGTTAATATTCTACAAAAGCAATGCTTTAAGAACCAAATTTATGAAAATGCTGAAATAAATAAAACTCCTGTTTGTGACATCATAATAGCCACTTAATGTAAGTTATATAAAAGTCTAACCACTATCTGTACACCTGAAACTAATATCATTGAATTTCAATTGTAATTGAATAGTAAAAGAAAAAAATAGCTGTCACTTAAAAATGAAAAATTCAGACAAAAAAGTAGTTGTGTATATTTCTAATAAAGTGACACCCATTTATCCACCTTTTATTATAGTACATTTTAGCATTGATTATTTTTTTTCTATTTTGGCAGATCAGTAAATTGAGACACTAAAATTTTTAGTTTAAAATATCAAAATCGAGTACTTTCTTTCTTTGTATTACTTCTTAGGCACATTTTATTTCTCAAGAAGGTGCATAGATGCTGGTAACAAGTTTTCCATAGGCACACTCATGAAACAATATATATTTTTGAGGAAATATAATAGATTCAATGAAGTCTATATATCAAAGGCTTTTGTAAATTTCTTTTTCAGAGATTATGTACTCTTGGTGGGCCACAAAGTATGTTACCGAAGTAATGACTAAACCAAAGTTTTTGGAGTAAAACTGTATACTTACTAGTAATATTTCGGATTTTTGTCTATACATGTATCTGATTAAATATTATTCTTAAAATCTGTCTATTATTTTTTTAAAAGCAATCTCAGGAACTCAACCATAAAGATTTTAAAATTTGATAAATATTTCATCACTTCTATAAGGGAATATAATTAACATTCTTAAAAATCTACTTTATGCAAATGGTTGAAAAATGAAAAAAGAAAGTGTAATTTCTTTTTTTTATATAATGCAAAACAAAGAACCAGAAAGTTTTTAATGATTTGAATTATGAATTTAAGTAAATTACTTTCTATATGGAGACACAGTATTAAAAATTTAATTTTTTTGTAAATAAGAAGAAAAAAGGCAGTTCTTTCATTATTCTCAAGATTCAACAATAGGAAAAGAAAATATAAAGGGTGAATAAAAAATGTTTCAAATTGAGCCAAAAGTGTCAGGTAATAGAGCAACAACACACTAAGCAGATCTCTGACTACCAGAATTTTGGATCAAGTCCCAGCTTTAGAAGTTGGATGAAACTGCTGTGGTGTTTGCCAAAACTGATGGAGACTCTAAAAATGTAAAAAAAAAAAAAAGCCTTCTGTTTATAAAGTTGGAAATGTTCTTTCTTCTCCATTAATAGTGTTTCTTTTATTTCCAGAATGATTTAATTCCCAAAATCTATTACCATATCACATTTAGTAACTTATTTTGAAGGCATGAAAAGATGATAATAAAATTAAATTTTGAAAAATTGTGCATCAGAATCTTTATGAAAACATAAGAAAATTTCAGATCTAAAAGGATGAAAATAGGACTGCTATTCCCTTTTCAGGTCTAAATTCTTTAGTAAGTAAATATGTATAGAGATTTAGGTACAAAGATCTCTGCCTTTATTCACAGAATTGTTCATCCATTCCTACTTAAGAGAAACAAACAAAAAGATATTTTTCACACAGTTTTATTATATCACAAGCTACTATTAGAAAGAAAAGCATCATGATAAGAAATGACCCCACAAAAACAATTTTGGCTCATCATATACAATTGACCTTATATTTGAATATTTCAAGATTTTTTTTTAAATCAGGGAAACATAATTCAAAGTTTAGAAAGGACTATTATTTAGAGACTGATACTATGTTTAAAGACTGTTTAAAGATATTTTTTCTATATCTTAAAACAAGAATTTAAAATTTGTTTTATCTCAACATTGTATATATGAATATTCTCACCTACTTTTAAATTGACTAAATTTTATTTTTTATTTTTTAAACAATAAAATTAAATTTAAAAAAAAGAAAAGAAAAATTGATTAAAGCCCTAGCCAGTTTGGCTCAGTGGATAGAGCATTGGCCTGTGGACTGAAGGGTCCCAGGTTTGATTCTGGTCAAGGAGACATGCTCCAGGGGATGGGGGCTCCATCCCCAGTAGGGGGCGTGCAGGAAGTAGTCAATCAATGATGCTCTCTTATGTTTCTCTCTCTCCCTCTCCCTCTCCCTTCCTCTCTGAAATAAATAAAAATATATTTTTAAAAAATATAATAAAAATCACCTAAAGCTTTCCCTGCCAATAGCACTCTCGCAAACATGGTGAACGTTCCTAAAACTCACTGAACTTTCTGTAAGAAATGTGGCAAGCATCAAGCCCACAAAGTAACACAGTATAAGAAGGGCAAGGATTCTCTGCGTAGGGAAAGTAGCCTTATGACAGGAAGCAGATTGGCTATGGTGGGCAGATTAAGCCGATTTTCCGCAAAAAGGCTAAAACTACAAAAATTGTGCAAAGGCTTGCACATGTCGAGCCCAACTGCAGATCTAAGAGAATGCGGGCTATGAAGAGATGCAAGCATTTTTTCTGGGAGGAGATAAGAAGAGAAAGAGTCAAGTGATCCAGTTCTAAGCTTCACATTCTGTTTTATCCTATACTAGAGGCCTGGTGCACGAAATTTGTGCACGGGGGTGTGTGTCCCTCAGCCCAGCCTGCACCCTCTCCAATCTGAGACCCATCCAGGGATGTCCGACTGTCTGGTTAGGCCTGATCCCGGTATAATTGGGCGTAAATGGGCAGTCGGACATCCCTCTCACAATCAGGACTGCTGGCTCCCAAATGCTCACTTGCCGGCCTTCCTGATTGCCCCAACCGCTTCGGCCTGCCAGCTTGATCACCCCCTAACCACTCCCCTGCCAGCCTGATTGATGCCTAACTGCTCCCCTGCCAGCCTGATTGCCCCTAACTGCCCTCCCCTGCAGGCCTGGTCACCCCTAACTGCGCTCCCGTGCAGGCCTGGGCAGCCCCAACTGCTCTCCCCTGCAGGCCTGGGTCCCCCCCAACTGCCCTTCCCTGCAGGCCCTGTCGCCCCCAACTTCTCTCCTCTGCCAGCCTGGTCACCCCTAATTGCCCTCCCCTGCAGGCTTGATCACCCCCAACTGCCCTCCCTTTCAGGCCTGGTTCCTCCCAACTGCACTCCCCTGCTGGCCTGATCGCCACAACTGCCCTCCCTTGCAGACCTGGCCCTCCCAACTGCCCTGCCCTGCTGGCCATCTTGTGGAGGCCATCTTGTGTCCACATGGGGGCAGCCATCTTGTGTGTTAGAGTGATGGTCAATTTGCATATCACTCTTTTATTAGATAGGTTAGAGGCCTGCTGCATGGGTGGGGGCTGGCTGGTTTGCCCAGAAGGGTGTCCCGGATCAGGGTGGGGCTTCCCTTGGGGCATGGGGTGGCCTGGCCGAGGGGCCTGTGGTGGTTTGCAGGCCAGCCACACACCCCGGCGACTCAAGCAGAGGCCCTGGTATCTGGTATTTATTTATCTTCTATAATTGAAACTTTGTAGCCTTGAGCGGAGGCCAGGGTGGGCAGAAAGCTTGGCTTCCTCCTTCGCCGGGGAAAACCAAGCCTCCTGCTTGCTCCATGGCCTCAGCCATTTTTGTTGGGATTTATTTATCTTATATAATTGAAACTTTGTAGCCTTGAGCGGAGGCCAAGGCAGCCAGGAAGCTTGGCTTCCACCATCGCCGGGGGCAACCCAAGCCTCCTGCTCTCTCCAGCTCCATGGCTGCCGCCATTTTTGTTGGGATTTATTTATCTTCTATAATTGAAACTTTGTAATCTTGAGTCTAGTCCAGGGCCAGCCAGTGTGTGCGGGAAGCTTGGCTTCCTCCATTGCTGGGTAAACCCAAGCCTCCTGCTTGCTCCGTGGCTGCAGCCATCTTGGTTGGGTTAATTTGCATACTCGCTCCTGATTGGCTGGTGGGCATGGCTTGTGTAATGGAGGTACGGTCAATTTTCATATTACTCTTTTATTAGATAGGATAATAAAAGCCCAGCAACTGAACAGCAGAACAACCAGTCAACGAGTTTCTATGATGCACACTGACCACCAGGGGGGCAGACGCTTAATGCAGGAGCTTACCTCTGGTGGTCAGTGCACTCCCACAGTGGGAACACTGCTCAACTGACCAGGATGAGCTGAGTGGCGCTCCCACAGAAGGCCAATTCCCGCAGGTCACTCCCCCAACCAGTGCATGAATCCCGTGCACCAGGCCTCTAGTATGACAATAAAATCTTGAGAATATGTTCAAAAAAATTGACTAAAATCTCTCATGACACAAGATAGGGAAAATAATCCATTTTGTGTCAGGTAAAGGACCAGATTATGAGTTATTTTGAAGCCAAGTAGAGAACTTCAGAGTTAATGTTTTATATTCTTGAACAGAGCAAATGATTTTATTAAAATAATTGCTCTGTCTGATGAGAAAATTTTAGTGGCAAAGAAAATTGGAACAGAAATACCAGGTCTGGGATTACTATTACTATTACTTACTATACTATTTATAGTAGTAATATAGTTGGTTGAGTTACCTTGTTCCCAATGTTTTAATATTTGTTAATTTTCACCCATGTTGTAAAAAGATTATTTAAAAACCCCCACAGTATTTATTAAGTAATTAATTTACTTTTTTATTATTTGACAACTACACACTGAGTTATTATAATTATAGAGCCTTCCAATACCAAACAAAAACCAAAGAAGATACCAGATAATTGTATAGTCATATATAATTTAAAAAAATCCTACCCTGGTCAGTGTAACTCAGTTGGTTGGAGTGTTGTCCCATGCACCAGAGGGTCATGGGTTTGATTCCTGTTCAGGGCACATACCCAGGTTGTCAGAATACATACCCAGGTTGTGGGTTTGATCCCCTGTTGGGGGCATAACTGAGGCAACCTGTGGATGTTTCTCTCTTCTGCTCCCCGTCCTCTTTCTCTAGAATCAATGAAAAACATATCCTCAGATGCAGATTTTTTAAAAATCCTAATGGGACTTCTGTTGTTAATCAGAAAACCAGAAATAAATATTCCTTTAGGTATGATCATATCAGTGTTTCTGTTAATACCCATAATAACTGCAATGTACTTGGTTATGGTTTTGTGTTGGATAATATAGAAATTAATTTAGAATAAATTTTAATAGATTGGTTATATTTAGTACATTGCCTCTTGCATTTTCTCAGAGTTGTTACAAAATTAATTTATTCTATTTCTTAGGATTGGAAATATTTGTAATATCTTTGAATATACTGCTTTTGTATTTTCGGCTCAGGCATGATGAAATTTTGACCTTTAGTTTTACGTTTTGACTTCAGTTTGTGCTCTTAAATGTTTTCCATTTCTGTTTCTGAGCATGTACACCCATTTTTATCTTCTAATTTTTGTTACTCATTGAAAGATATAAATAAAGAAGCGGTATGTCCTATTTTTTGAGAATATATGCCATAATGAGCCACAGACAAAAGGTAGGCATAGGGGGAAAAGTTGGGAACTTTTGTACAGAACTTCTTTTTTACAGCAGTGTAGCATTCCATTGTGTAGATGTACCACACTTTTCTAATCCACTCATCTGCTGATGGACACTTAGGCTGTTTCCAAATCTTAGCTATTGTAAATTGTGCTACTATGTACATACGGGTATATATATATATATATATATATATATATATATATATATATATATCCTTTCTGATTGGTGTTTCTGTTTTCTTGGGATATATTCCTAGAAGTGGGATTACTGGGTAAAATGGAAGTTCCATTTTTAGTTTTTTGAGAAAACTCCATACTGTTTTCCACAGTGTCTGCACCAGTCTGCATTCCCACCAGCAATGAAGGAGGGTTCCTTTTTCTCCGCATCCTCCCCAGTACATGTCGTTTGTTGATTTGTTGATGATAGCCATTCTGACAGGTGTGAGGTGGTACCTCGTTGTTGTTTTGATTTGCATCTCTGAGCATGTTTCCATTAGTCTCTCGGCCTTCTCTGTGTCCACTTCAAAAAGCGTCTACTTAGGTCCTTTGCCCATTTTTTGATTGGATTGTTTATCTTCCTTTTGTTAAGTTGTATTAGTTCCCTATAAATTTTGGAGATTAAACCCTTATCAGATACAACATTGGCAAATATGTTGTCCCATGCAGTGGGCTTTCTTGTTGTTTTGTTGATGGTTTCTTTTGCTGTGCAGAAGCTTTTTATTTTGATGTAGTCCCATTTATTTATTTTCTCCTTAGTTTCAATTGCCGTAGGAGCTGTATTAGTAAAGATATTATTGCCAAGACAAATGTCTGCTATTTTGCTGTCCGTGACTTCTAAGATTTTTATGGTTTTCTGTCTTACGTTTAAGTCCTCATCCATGTTGTGTTTATTTTTGTGAATGGTGTAAGTTGGTGGTCTAATTTCATTTTTTTTTCATGTATCTGTCCAATTTTCTCCAACACCATTTATTGAAGAGACTGTCTTGACTCCATTGTATGCTCTTGCCTCCTTTGTCAAATATTAATTGAGCATAATGGCTTGTGTTGATTTCTTCGTTCTCTGTTCTGTTCCATCGGTCTACATGTCTGTTCTTGTGCCAATACCAGGCAGTTTTGAGAACAGTGGCTTTATAGTATAGCTTGATATCTGGTATTGTGATCCCTCCAACTTTGTCCTTCTATCTCAAGATTGCTGTGGCTATTCGGAGTCTTTTTTTATTCCAGGTGAATTTTTAGAGAGTTTGTTCTAAGTCTTTGAAGTATGCTGTTGGTATTTTAATGGGGATTGCATTGAATTTATAAATTGCTTTGGATAGTATAGACATTTTAATGATGTTGATTCTGCCAATCCATGAACATGGTATATTCTTCCATTTGTTTATGTTTTCCTCTATCTCTTTTTTTAGCGTCCTGTAATTTTCTGAGTACAGATCCTTTACCTCCTTGGTTAAATTTATTCCTAGGTATCTTAATTTTTTTTGTTGCAACAGTAAATGGGATTTTTTTTTTTTTTAGTTTCTCTTTCTGTGAGTTCATTATGTTCTATATATATAAAACCCTATTATGCAAATAGACCAAACTGTGGAACAACCGAGCAACTGAACAACCAGTCGCTATGATGTGGGCTTCAGAGCAAGGAGGGGCACCAGTTGCTCTCATTGGGGCAAGATTCTGGTGGTTACTGAAAATTCTTTGCTCCCTTGTGCCACAGTCCCGCCCAGTGCTCATACCTGTTGCCAGCACCAGCCCTGCTCACACCCACAGCCGGCACCAGAGCCACCTCTAGCACCCGCTGCCCGCACCCAGTGCCGGTCCCGATCACTTGGCGCCATCAGTGGGTGTGAGTGGCAGCTGCTGGCCCCGATCGCCCCTGAGGGCTTCTCCACCTCCCCGGCTCCTGAGGGACAATCGGGGCAGCAGCTGCCACTCACACCCACTGATGGTGCCAGCCCCACTCACACCCGCTGCTGGCACTGGCCCCAATCACTCTGTGCCATCAGTGGGTGTGAGTGGGGCTGGCGCCGTCTGCATGGGGGAGCAGCTGCAGTGGGAGCAGGACTTCTGGCAGACAAGGGACTGGAGGCCATGGCAGAAGGGGTCGGGTGGGGGCACAAAGGATGGGCTGAGACCCACTCCTGTGCTCACAGCAGCCCACAGTTCCTTTCAAAGTGCACAAATTTGTGCACTGGGCCCCTAGTTGGTATATAAAAAAGCCATAGATTTCTGGGTGTTAATTTTGTATCCTGCTACATTGCTGAATTCATTTATTAGTTTTTTTGATAGTCTTTAGGGTTCTCTATGTACAATACCATGTCATCTGCAAATAATGACAATTTCACTTCTTTTCCAATTTGGATACCTTTTATTTCTTCTTCTTGTCTGATCACTATGGCTAGCATCACTATGGCTAGCACTTCCAGTACTGTGTTGAACAGGAGTGGTGAAAGTGGGCATTCCTGTCTTGTTCCTGTTGTTAGGGGAAATGGTTTTAGTTTTTGCCTATTGAGTATGATGTTGGCTGTAGGTTTGTCATATAAATCTTTTATTATGTTGAAGTCTGATCCCTCTATTCCACTTTGCTGAGAGTTTTTATCAGGAAAAGGTGTTGGATTTTTGTCAAGTGCCCTTTCTGCATCAATTGATATGATTATGTGATTTTTGTCTCAGTTTGTTTATGTGATGTATCACATTTATTGATTTGCAGATATTGTACCAGCCTTGCATCCCTGGAATAAATCCCTTAATAAATTATTGAATGCAAGTAGATATGGGTTGGTTTAGATGAAGTAGTTAGAACCTCCTAGTGCAGTGGTCGGCAAACTCATTAGTCAACAGAGCCAAATATCAACAGTACAATGATTGAAATTTCGTTTGAGAGCCAAATTTTTTTAAACTTAAACTTCTTCTAATGCCACTTCTTCAAAATAGACTCGCCCAGGCCGTGGTATTTTGTGGAAGAGCCACACTCAAGGGGCCAAAGAGCCACATGTGGCTCGCGAGCCGCAGTTTGCCGACCATGGTCCTAGTGTAATAATCTTGATGTCTTTTTACCTTTAAAGATTATTATGACAAGAAGAAATCCACTTTTTTTAATTAGATGTTTGAAAATACTTTGAATTTATTTTCCAAGCTTATTCTCACTGAGTGAATCCAGCTATCTTTAAATTAATGTATAGAACACACTTTGTTATAGTCAGTGTATCTCACTATAATTATCTATAGTATAGTTTCCCAAGGAACATAAGAGAAATAAGTTTGGAAATAATTTTTTCAAGTAAAAAAAAAATGAGGATTAGCTATACATTAATTATTTGCAAATTTTCTTTATATGTTTTTAAATAAATTTCAAGTGATTTCCTCTTAATGAGAAACAACCTTCCACCTACTAAAATTCTCTGAAACAAAATAAGCACCTCTAATGGGATGGTTTTGCCCAAGAGGTCAAAGAAAGAACCTTTTCCGTTTTCTCTGAGTTCTTTCTTCCATTAAGTGACAGTTTCAGCACAAGTAAAGAAGATGACTGTCAATTTGTGTCAGTGTTTCAGATAGCAGATTGCTTCTTCCTTGGAATTCCAAAAATCGACTAGTCTGGTTTGAGATTAATTGTGATGGACTCTTTGTTCTAGATATTGTGATGCTGTCTGTATATGTTTTGTTACACTTGTCAGATACATGGAATGTTCTAATATTTCTTAAGACTGTTAATCATAGGTGATACAAATATATGTGAAATAACATATATACTATTTTATGTGTAATTAGGTTAGTGAGGAGAATTTCATAAATACTAACAAAGGAAAGCTCCCTATATTAGAAAAGTTTGTTTCTCTCTCTTAGACTTCTCTAGAATATGTTTATGAAGTTGTGCGTACCTAGAAAAGAATCTGAAATGACAAACACTGAACAGAGGACAAATAGAAATAGAAGTAGCAATAAATCATGTGAGTAGAGAAATAAATCACTGTCCAGAGGGAAAAGCAAAATTTTCATATGAGGGAATCACAAGGAAGAGATCTTCTGTAATAATTGCCCCTTTGAAGAAACTTGAAAATGGGACTCCAACTAGTAAGCATTGTTGAACTATCTGCCGTATTAAATTCAATAATAATTAGTACCACAGAAAAGGCTTGATGATGAAGTAAGCCAAGGTACATTTTTTTTTCCCAAATGAAATTTAAAGTATTATTTTGGCTGGGTCTATCCATTTCTTTGGTTTTATTGCAGACAATTTAAGATAGAATGTATGCCAATTATTTCACTCTGAAGAAATTTTTATGCCATTTTTTTTACTAAGTAATGATGTGATTAAAGGAGTTAAAATATATCTTTTGAACTTTCCTAAAATTACTATTTGAAAGTGGATAATTATCAATCTTTTTGAAGGCTATTTTTAGTTGTTATTGTGAATTCAGACATGTAAGAAATTAATATAACCCTCAAATAATTTTTGCTTTCTTCTCTTTTCTGATATGTCAAACCTTTATCTTAATTTATTTTTTTAACCTTTGATGTTCTCTTTAATATCCCATTCTTTTCTGCATAGAAATTACCTATATGGCAATGTAGCATTTCATTATTTCATTAACAAACAGTTTCTGTGATTTCTGGATGTTATACTTATCATTGAAAACTACAGAAATTTCCAAAAAGGATTTATGATGAATTTTCTGTGATCTCTTTGTTTAAAAAAATAACAAGTAAATAAATATTGCAGATGTCCCAGGTGAACATAATAATTTTGTAACCTACTAAAAAATAAAACAGTGGTATAATCAATATTTTTAAATGCAGAGAGTTCTACCTAGATAATTTGTCCATCTAAAAATTTTTAAAGGAGAAAATAAAAAGTAAAATTTAATAATATTCAAAGCCTCTAATTGAAAAAATTATCTTTGGTCATACATGATGTATACTCACTTCAAAAATTCAGTTCAGATATGTGCTTCAAAATTAGAAGCCCTGAAAAGGAAAAAAAAACATATTGATTTATAACTAAAGGTGATACCTTAACTTTTGTTAAATTATAACCAAAAACAGCACCTTGATACCATAAATTTTTGGGGATAGTGTAAATTACATTGGTATAATATGTCAGTGTGGTTCGGAATGTTGTAATTTTAAGGAAGATTGGAGAATCATGTGCTTTTGGTTTATTCTGGGTTTTCATATTATGCTAAATAGAGCATTTAAAATACAGTTTGGTTAACTACAAAGAAAAACTCCATAAAATAAATCTGTTTACAATATGTGATTGGGTGTGGTGCTAAACAGCAGCTTTATGTTTTAGCATAAATTGTTAAATGGGTGGTAATCTTCAATCCCCACAGCCGTTGTACACAGAAGTTGTAAGAAGTAGGATGAAAGCTTATAATTTCACTTTTGATGGAGCAGCGACTTAAACCTTTCTTTCCTGACCTCTCCACCTCTGCCCACCACTCTGCAGTCTTTTAGCTGTCTTTCCTATTACTACAATTTCCTGAGCAGATAGTGTTTTTGATAAATTGTTTAATAAATGAAATGTAACATCCTTTGGCTCATTTATTACTTTACTAGAGGCCCAGTGCATAAAATTCGTGCATGGGGGGGGGGTGCCCTCAGCCCAACCTGCACTCTCTCCAATCCAGTACCCCTCAAGGGTCGGACATCCCTCTCACAATCCTGGACTGCTGGATCCTAATTGCTCACCTGCCTGCCTGCCTGGTTGCTCCTAACTTCCCCCCCTGCAGGGTTGATTGCCCCTAACTGCCCCCTGCTTCCAGCTAGGTCGCCCCCAACTACCCCCTCCCTGATGGCCTGGTTGCTCCTAACTGCCCCCTCACCGGTCTGGTCACCCCTTCCTGCCCCCCCTGCCAGCCTGGTCGCCCCCAACTGCCCCCTTCTGCTGGCCTGGTCACTCCTAACTGCCCCCCACCAGCCTGGTCACCCCCAACTGCCCACCCCGTCAGCCTAGTTGCTCCTCACTCCCCCCCCCTTGCCATCCTAATCACCCCCAACTGCCCCCCCCCTTGCTGGCCTGGTCACCCCTCACGGCCCCCTGCTGGCCTGGTCGCCCCACACAGCCTGCTGTTCAGTCATTTGGTCATCCCTCACTAACCCCCCTGCTGACCTGGTCGCCCCATGCAGCCTGCTGTTCAGTCGTTTGGTCGTCCCTCACTAACCCCCCTGCCGGTCTGGTCGTAGGCAGCCATTTTGTGAGGGTGTGATGGCCAATTTGCATATTGCCTCTTTATTATGTAGGCTATTGGGTTCTCTTGAGAAATTCTGTGCGATAAAGAAATTATATTTATAATTACAATTTAATTATAAATTGTATTTATAATTACTTTTTTTAAAAAGCATTTTGTGTCTTAAGTGGAAAATGATGTTCCTTGTAATTTACAATCAAGAAATATTGATATTCAGTTAAATTGATTTTTGTATGACCCAAATATCAGCATAATATCAGTAATATATCTTGCATTGTTATAAAAAAAAGCATAGGGAATTTGGTATTTCAATAAATGCATCCCATATTTTATTTCATAGTAATAACATTGAACAATTATAATATATCCATTTCAGTTACACCTTAATACTTGAATTATATAAAAATCTACACGAGATAGAAGACCTGTGTTTTATATTGTGATCCTCTTAGCCACTCATTCTGTTTTTGTCCATGTGGTTTATGTAACTATTGTATTTGGAACATTTTTCACTTTTTTTGAGTTCATGGATTTCATTCATCTTATCATGGTTTGAAGAATTCTTTCAAAAGAAAATTTAATACTAAAACCAAACCAAACAAACAAACAAAAAAAACTATGTTAAAAAGTTAGGGCAGTTGTTTTTAATCATTCTTACCTTTTAAAAGTATAGAGCCTTGGAAATACAAATATAAGATTCTCCTAGAATAAATGTCCCTTTTTATTTAAAGACTTGCTAAGAGGAAGAATGTTATGGCTTATTTATTTATTTACTAATTTTCTCTGGTGTCTTCATGGTAATTTGGGAGGTAGTTAAACAGTCTTCACTTTTCCAGTACCATCTGAGATTTTACTCATTTATTAATGATTTTCACTGTGAGTACAGTGATACTTTAGTGACATATTAAGACCTTTAATCCTCCATATTTCTGATTTTGGCATTTATTGTATGTAAATAAGATGGAAGCATTGGGGATTACTTTTCTTTTTCTGATATTTTGTTTTTTTAATTAATATACTTATATGTACTTGATCAACCATTCATACATTCAACCATTGCTTATTTAGTGTCTACTATTTATTAGGCACAGTGTTCAATATTGGATTTATAAGAGCAAACCTGAAAGACAAAGACCTGCTCATGAAATTTAGAGTTTGCTATGAAAAGTAATTAGATGAAGAATTGTTATTCTTGCCTGCCCAGAGTACCTCAGTGGTTGTACATCAACCTATGAATCAGGAGGTCATGGTTCGATTCCCAGTCAGGGCACATCCCCAGGTTGCAGGCTCGATCCCCACTGTGGGGTGTGCAGGAGGCAGTGATCAATGATTTTTTCTCATCATTGATGTTCCTATCTCTCTCTTTCCCTCCCCCTTCCTCTCTGAAATCAATAAAACTATATATTTTTAAAAGTACATGTTGTTCTGGAAGGACGTAGATGGGACACTAGCCTGGACAGGTAGGGTCATGGGAAAACTTTCTATACAAAATTATTTTCAAAGCTAAGAACTATAGGGGTCTTAGCTAATGAAATGAATGATAGAGATTATGGAACCAGGAAGGTTCAACAAGTGTTTTAGGGGAAAAAAGAACCTGTGTATTTGTGAATACTAGAAGGCAAAAGATCATGGTTGGAGTCTTCAGGTAACTTAAAGAACTTCAGTGTGCTCAGTGTATAGTGTGGAAGTGGCAATGTGATAGGAGTTGAGGTTGGAGATGCAAGCAAGTACCAGACTTTGCTAGATTGTTTAAACTGTGGGGTTTGGGACTTTATCCTGAGAGGAATTAAAAACCATTAAGATACCTTAAAGGAAGGATTCCCACAATCATAGTTGCTTTATAAAAATATTGCTCTATTGTGCTACAGTGAATGAACTGGTAGGTTTAAGGGACACTGTGAAGTATAACATCTAAACTAGCCAATCTAAAAATACCTTTCAATTTCTTTTTTCATTAAACTTATTGGGGTGACATTGTTTAATAAAATTATATAGGTTTCAAGTGTGAAATTCTGTGATGCATCATCTGTATATTGTATTGTGTGCCTATAACCCGAAGTCAAATCATCTTCTATCATCATATGTTTAACCCCCTTTGCCCTTTACTATCCTCCACCCCCTTCCCTCTGGTAACCACCATAGTCTGTGAGTTTTTGTTTGTTCATTTGTTGCTTTCTGTTTAATGGCCCACATATGAGTGAAATCATATGGTTCTTGACTTTGTCTGACTTATTTCGCTCAGCATGGTCTTGTTCTAAGTAAAACCAGGTCTGCTGTGGGGACACTGCTTCACCCAGAGCCGTCATGTGGTATACTTTTTTCTTCCACCACAATGGAATCAGTTGGTCTAAGAGTGAAGTAAGTGGTTATATTGCTCTTCGCTGATGCCTTGAGTCCATTATCTCTCTCCTTCGTAAAAAGCACTCAGATTTTATCTCATGCTATAAGTCTATATCAAACACACCTCTCACAGTTGCCTTTCTATAGGCTATAAGGATATGCCCCCTCATGTCTTTAAAAATGTTTTTAGTTATGTTCATTCTACCCAACTAAATTTGGGCAACTTCCTTTTTTTTAATGTATCTTTATTGTTATAAGTATTACAGGTGACCCCTTTTTTTCCCCATTGACACCCTCCACCCAGCATCCACCCCTCCCAGGCCTTTGCCATGCCTACCTATGCATATATGTTCCCCAGTTAATTTCTCCCCATGGGCAACTTTCTTATATACGTTTTTTTCAAATCTCTGGACTACTCTCCCCAAAGATCCAGCCCTACATACTATCTCAACACTTACCCCTATGGATACATCAATGATCTTTGTCATTACAATTAAGTGCTGGCACCTCCAGTTCTTAATTTCATATATCCCACTCACTGACCACCACCTATTTTATAGGTTTACCACCACCTCCAGTATCTCAGCTGTAACAATATTTCCACTACATCTTGGCATTGAATTGATAGAATGTTTTACCTGTTCATTACCTGATGTCCCCTCTTCTTTCCTTCTGCAGCTTGAAACTCACAGTCAATAATTATAATAAACTCCTTATACAGGTATTCTCAACCTTCTTGCCTGCTTTATCCTATCATGGAGCTTTGCAAAACCCCAACCCTGATTAATTGCAAATCCTCACTTATTCCATTCATGTACCTGACCATCTGAGTGTGGATAGAAAAAAAAGAGAAGCGTAATATGATGCTGAGTCATTTTACTTCAAATTTATGATCAGGAAATGCAAGTTGGTTCTTCACCATACCCAGTAATCATTTTCCCTTTTCCATTCATTCTCCCGGATGATTATTGTACGCTACTTTCTACTAGAATTGTCAATAGCTACTCTACATCCTCATTCCTAGCCGATAGCAATAAGGAAACAATATTGGTAAACTTCTATCACCATTACTATACCGATCCTCTGCGACCTCTCCTATTCTGAGAAATGTACTTTCTTTGTTCCTACCCAGGCCTTTGCTTTTGACAAGAACTCATTCTTTCTCATCTACACAAAAATAACACTCTAGTGATTCTTCTATTTCTATTCCACATGGTCAGTTTTCCTCTTTTATCTCAAAACAATTTTGATAATAAACTGATATTTGTTCTTCCTCCCATGAGCTACTGCACATTTATCAAATGTAACCTCACTGCACTTCTGAAGCTGTTCTTATAAAGTTTATCATTGACTTCTACTGAGCCAATTGTTCTCAATTTATTTATCTTTCAGCAGCATTTCACATAGTGGATTGTCTCCTCTTGGCTCTCTCTATATGCCACAATCTCTTGTTTTGCTTCCTACTCCAACTGTCTCTTTCTCAGTCTCTGTTGCTCATTTCTTCTTTTGTTGAAACCTCTTAACCTTGGAGTGCTCAGCGTATGGCTCTCTCCTTTCTATATATTGGTTCCCTCTATTGGTAAGCTTATCCAGTCTCCTAGTTTTAAATACATAAAGTATACTCTAGGTTGTACAATTCCTATAAACTAATGATGATACAGCAATACTGATACAACACTTCCAGCTGTATGCCCAATAGACATGTCAAGTGTCACATATGTTTTTAACTGAGCTTCTGATATTTACCACATTGTTGCAGAAAAACTAAGCAAATGAAAACAAAATACCTGCTCACAAGAGTTATTTATTTTATTTTGATTATTCTTGTCCAAACCTTAGACCTTCTTTTCTTATACACCATATCTAATTCATCTGGAAATCCTGTTGGCTTATAGCTTCGAAACAACCACTTCTCACCACTTACAGTGTCATTCATTCTGATCCAAGTCACCATCATCTCTCACATAGATTATTTTGATAGCCTCTTAATTGGTCTCCCTCTCTCCCCCTCTCTCCCTCCCCCCCCCTTGCTATTTTGATTTCCTTCAGCTTATTCTCAACCACCAGTCAGTAAAAGCTAATGTTAATGTATAGCATGTTACTTTGTTCAAATGCCTTAATTAATGTCTCCATTTCACTCAAAATATCAGTCCTTACTATAGCTTATAAAATTCCTCCATGCTTTTCTTTTTTTTCCTTTTACTCTCTCCCTTACTCATTCAATTTCAACTGCACCGACTTCTTGCTCGTCCTAAAACATTCTGATTTCAGGATGTTTTCACTCAGTTTTCTTTGCCCCAAATGTTCTTTCTCCTGAGAACCACATGACATTTGAGCACCTTGCTAATGGAAACTACATCAATGTATTAGTTATATATTGCTGCATAATAATATTAACACAAATTAAACATCTTAAAATATTACACATTTCTTTTCTCATAGTGTCTGTGAGTTAAGAGTCTAGTCATGGCTTAGCCGTGTCCTCTGCAATCAGGGCTGCAGTCACACCTGAGGCTTGACTGGGGAAGGAGCTATATACTTGCTCACATTTTGTTGGCAGTAGTCAAATCCTCATGGGATTTTGGAGTGAGAGGCTTAATTTCTTGGCTGGAGTCAGCCCTCAGCTTCTTTCTACATAGACCTTTCTGACCTAAGCACTTTCTTCCTCAAAAATAGAAGTGGAAGGGCATTACTGTCATATGAAAATGATCATAGAAATGACATATTGCCACTTTTGGCATATTCCATTTGTTATCATAAAGTCATAGCTCCACTGACACTCAAAGACAGGGGTTATCACAAGGGTAGGAATACCGGATGGTAGAGAACATGGGGTCTGTGTTAGAGTATGTATGCTATCACATTTGACCGCCATGTTTAAGATTTAACCACCTTGAACTTCTAATTCTTTTTATCCTCTTCAAGGTTCTTTATAATACCAACTAATCACATACTGTATAAATTTTTTAATTGTGATTATTTTGAGTGAGAGAGTTAGCAAAACACTTTCCCCACTCTATGGGTAATTAGATCTTCAATTAAATCCCTGGCTCTGTTTCCCTGAAAAGAGCTAAAGATGGTGTCAACGATATTATGAAGCATTATTGCTAATAATGACTTTTGATTGGTAAATTCCATTAGACTGGAAGCAAATGTAAATGAACTATAAACACCTGATGAGGACATCATACTCGGGCTTCTCTGAATATTTTGAGTCTTGTTTGAAGGCAGGGCAGTGTTGACCAGAAGTTCATACACCTGCCCCATATGGACCTCATCTCCTTATACCTCAACTGTCTACTATGTGGCTGCTGCAAGGACTCCACTGGGCACTGCCCTTCCATTATTCTGTGATCTCTGTCATAGAGCAGTCTGTGTAGACTCACAATCTACTAAGTCAGAATATTTAGTGGAGACTAAAAAGGGCCCCTGATAGGCTTTATGATTATTATATATCCCCCTTTCTAGAACATTAACTCCATGAGGACAAGAAATGGTGGCTTTTTGTTCCCCAGTAGCTCTGGAAGATCACTCCCTCCCTTTATTCCCCCAGCCTAGGGATGGAGTGGCTCCTTCTCTGCATTGACTCGCTTTCCCCCATTTGGCTTCAGAGCTCTTTCATCACAGATGTAACATACCTTACATGGAATTCTCTTGGTTTTCATTACCCAGGATATTTCCACGTTTTCTGGTTAGCCCTGATTGGTGCAACTCCCTCCTACCCGCCCTCCCATTCTGTGACTCAGTTCAAAATTCTAACTAGTTTTGAGAGAGAATCAAATTGTATCATATTTGGTTCATGTCCATCCCTGAATTTGTCAGCTATGAACAAAGACACAGGGCTGTGTAATGTGGGAATGGTAATATGGGAAAAGTGAAGGCTATCTCACACAAAAAAGAGATTGAGTATTGTGAGCTGGACTTCTGTACTTAATATTCTAATAGAGCTATCAAGTATTTTATTAACATATTCAAACAAAACATGCCTGGATCAAAAGCACATAAATCTATGTGCTTTTGGGTTCAGAAACAATTTTTTTGGTGAAGACATTCACACATAAATTCTTCATTTCCTCATCTCATTATGCTTGGTCTGGTTGACCCTCCAATAAAATTCAGAGATGAAACTTTTGAAATGGTTTCAAGTGGTCATCTC
Organism: Eptesicus fuscus; assembly: GCF_027574615.1. Classification (NCBI taxonomy): domain Eukaryota; kingdom Metazoa; phylum Chordata; class Mammalia; order Chiroptera; family Vespertilionidae; genus Eptesicus; species Eptesicus fuscus. Next base: position 18,897,848 of record NC_072486.1, read on the forward strand.
AGAAGTTTCCTTAACCTCAGATTTATATCTGCAAATCAATTCAGTGATATAAGTCTGTGTGTTTATAATTCAGTTTCCTTTTAGGCTCATTTTTGTCTGAGCCTTCCTCTTACTGAAATATATTATTAGGGCATCAGACAGTCTAAATAATGCTTGAATACTACCAGACAGTGGTCCTACCTATTATAGAATAAAAAAGATCATTAATTTTTATATCTAGTGCATGCTTTGTACATGCAGAATAACCTTTTGTTAATATTGTGTGCCTTAATTTTTCAAGTGTATGAGTCTGATTCCTTAACAAGAAAATCTAGCCACTCCTTAAGTGTCTTAGGATACTTTGTATTATACTAGGAATATTCCAATAAATATTTTTAACAACCAGCTGGATCCTTGAAAAAAAGTAATACATTGTGATGGTTTAAAACAGAACTTCACAGACATCATTCCCCAGAGATCTTCTAAATGAGCCTAGGTCAGCCAAATAATATAAATATTGAACTTTACTTAATAATCATTTTACAAAATGTGGTAACTCACCACAATTATAATACACTGTGAAGGCTTCAAGTACAATTACTAAAAGACTGAGAACAAATCCATGAGTGGAGTGCAATCACTTGTCTCCTAGCCTGGAATAAATACTGACAGATGTAAACTTGTGAAAAGGCTGTAGATGAAAAGATACATTCTAAGTCAGAATTTAAAACCTTTCTTTGGACATTTTCCTAAGAGAAAATGTTATGTAAGTCTTAAGTTCTCAATCGAAATTCTAGAAACCAATAATCTTATGACACTAGTTCATAATTCTTTCCTAATTTAACATGTGGAGAAAAAGTTTTGAGAGAGTTCCCCACCCCTTTCTCAGCCAGGAGTGTGACTCTAGGAAATCTTGTAAAGTGGATGTAGCTTATCTCTTGCATCTTACCCCCTCTTTTCATAACTCTCTTCTAATACCCATGGCCTTCATACTACCCTAGCTCTAGCACAGTGATTTGCAACCTTTTAATAAAATCTCATTGTACATATAAACTAATTAATAAAATACTTCAGCATTCCAAAAATTATATTTTTTTTCCAATCTGGCAAAAATAGGTACAATTTTGTTTCATTTACACCGGATGACTACTGTTGTGTTTGACTGTTGTCATTTTTTTATTTCACAATTTAAGGGAAAAGAGATCAGGGCCCTTGACTAAATAGTCAGGTATTGTATGTTTTAAAAATTCTTGGGACACACTGGTTGAAAATTGCTGTTCTAGCACATTCTACTCAGATCTGTCTTCAACTGAGGATGGCTTTCCATGGAAAAGTGTATCATGCTTCAAAATTTCTTTTTTAATCTACTTTTATGCTGATTAAAACTACCACTTCTTGCCCAGCCAGTATGGTTCAGTGGTTGAGCATCGAACTATGAACTAGGAGGTCACTGTTCAATTCCCAGTCAGGGTATATGCCCAGGTTGTGGGCTCAATCCCCAGTAGGGGGCATGCAGAAGGCAGCTGATCAGTGATTCTTATCTTTCCCTCTCCCTTCCTCATTAAAATCAATAAAAATATATTTTAAAAAAACAACTACCATTTCTTTTACATAATGGATGTAGGCTGGCAGGTAAACAATGACAACTTAGAATATTGTACATTGTAAAAAAAACACAACACCTGAATATTTTTGCATCTTTTCATAAACATTTTAATCTTAAGGTGATTCTTATTAATTCAAATAATCTTACCTTCAAATTTATGTGTTCCTTTAGTTACAGTTATTCTTTGTGCAATACCTTCACCTAAGAATAGTCTAAACTCTCACCTACTTCTTCACTTCTAAACCCACCGCAGTTTAAATTCCATTCATACATCCTTATTGATATTCTGTCATTGAGGTCCGCAATAACCTTTCCATTGCTGAATTCTGTGGCCATTATTCAGCCCTGTGCATGACTGTTCTGAAGTTTTTCACACAGATAAATTATGGACTCCTCTTTTCTCTTGATTTCTGTGAGTCCTAGAGCTCATCCTATTTCTCTGGATAATTCTTCAAAGTCTTGTAGATTTTCTGGTGTCCTTAAATGTTGCTTTTTTTTTTTCTTAAATGCTACCATGGAAGCTTATCAATACACATTCACTAAATTTAGCTTTTCATTGAGGATATAGAAAGATGTATTTCCTTGCTATATCAAAGAACTGAGACCCTAGTGAGGAAATCAGTAGAACAAGACACTGTATGACAGTATGGTGAGTGTCATTATAGAATTGGGATTATCAAGCTCCCCTTAGTTAAAGTTCTTTGATGGGACTACAATATACTAGAGTCAAAACTCCTGAGGATAAGTCCTGAAGATAATCTACCCATTCAGTATTATTTCTTGCCACTCCCCCAAAATGCACCTTGTGTGGGGCCCAGAAATAGCCACGAGATAATGTGTCTTGTGTGTCCCCATTCTCAAATTCAGTGTCCATGATGAGTGTCAGTAATTGCTTGCAGCACTCATTCCTACTGAATCTGATCAGTAGCAGCTACAAAATTTCTACAATTATTGGGTGGCACTAAAGTCTTACAGGCCACCCATTGGCCCTACCAATGGTCCAGATGGAAATGGAAATTTTTCTCAGCACAGCTATTTCCAATTAATAGAAGCTGACATTCCAGTTGAAACTCCTTGTGCCTGTTCTAGCTAGCCCATTCTAAAAGACTTGCATGCTGTAGCTTTCCGCCTCTCTACAGGACTCTCTATGATCCTTCCCTAACTGCCTGCTCTGTGCTCTGTGTGGTGCTCATTTTATTCCAAATTTTGATGGCAAGGGAAATTTTATCAGTATAATCCTCAGAGAGAAAATAATTATTTGCTGACTAAGAACTGAGCTGAGAGGGGAAATAAAATTGTGCAAGATCATGGACGTTGTGACACATCTGTATGACGTGATTAAGCTCTTCTTCGGCCCACAGCAGCTACTGATTTTCCTGTCTACTCTTGTGTGGTCCACATTCATGCCTATGACTTCTTCTGTTTGTAACATTCTTTTACTCCTCTACATGGCTAATTCCTTCCTTCTTTTTAAGAGCACAGCCCTCCAGTTTTCTATCAAGCTTTCTTGGATCTCCCTCCCTCCTCAACTCATTTTCTGCTAAGATAGGCATTCATCCTTGGCCCATTTTAGGTACTCTTCTGTCAAAACATCTTTTGACTTGTCATTGATACCTCTGACTCTGCCACTAAACTCAAATTTGCATTTCTTATCGCCAGTGTCTAGCATGTTTTGGCATATATGGAAATTTTTATTGAATGAAATAGAAAATAATTACATCTTTGAGTGTATAAAGTAATGCACTAAAAACATTTGATCTTGTTTGAAGAAATATTTTGTTAGTACATTTTAGAATATAGTCATGTGCCACATAACAACAGGCTGCATAGATGACAATGGACCCATAAAATTATAATGGAGCTAAAAAATTCCCATCACCTAGTGAGAGGTAATCCTTGTAAGGTTGTAGTGCAATACATTACTCTTTTGTGCTGGTCTCAGTGTATGGATTGTAATGCTATTGGCTAGAAATGACTGGGGGCACTCACCTGGGTCCTAGTGAGCTTCCCACAGACATCTCATACCTTTCTAAACCAGTTTGACAACTGGACCAATCCTGTGGTTCTTACTATAATTGCAAGACACCCTTCAGCAATAACCATTAGGAAACTGAAGAAAAATTGACTTTATTACCTATAGGCCCTGGAACTTACTACAAGGCACACAGTAAGATTGTGGGTAGAGAGAGGACAGAAAGAGGGTGTGCAGGCCTGGGGTTCTGCTGTTATTGGGGTTCAGAGTGGAGGCCTTGGGTTTTGCAGGTTCACTCTTTATAAGTGAATTTAAAATATTAGCATGAGAATTTAAAGTGTAGGAAGAAAAAAAATAAGTACCCAATGGTCAGTTATCCAACTCATACAGGATCTCTGAAACAAAGGAGCTTCCGCAAGGAGAGACCCCTGGCTCTTCAGCTAGTCCTGTGGTTGGCCGTGTGTTTATTGGAGATAGCCTTCCTTGAATCTGCTGCCTCTGAAATGGATGCCTTGGCAATGAGAGCTTAAGCCAAACACTTGTGTTACCAAAAGAAAAGCCAAGGCTCAGGGCATACACTACAGTTCCTCGCCTGTTTGTGGCAATGCTGGTGTAAACAACCCTACTGTGCAGCCAGTCCTGTGCAAGTATAGCACCTACAATTCCAGGTGGGCTATACCATCTAGTTTTGTGTAAATCCACTCTACGATGTTCACACAAATATGAAATCACCTAGCGACACATTACTCTTAACGTATTAAGTGGTACATGACTGTACACTCCTTTCCTTTATTTTGGGTACACATTATATTCATACTGCAATAGAACTGTGTGTGTGTCTGTGTATGTTGGGGGTAATGAGAATATGTGACCGTGGCTATTCGTATGTGTGAAAGGAGATATAAGTGTATGTGTATACCTATCTATATATCTACCTATATACAAGTATCTGTATATATGTATATAAAGAGAAAGCTACAAGTTATATATATTAACAAAATGCACCCATAATTATGGGACTATCGTTGTTTCATCATATTTTGTCACTTCAACATTTGAAATGTTAATGACTTTTAAAAAATATTTTCCATTTCAATAGTAGGATATATAAGAGGATGATATTCTATCTAGACATTATAATGCCATTTATACTTTTCTGCTTTCTAAAACTAGGAGGTATATGAGAATTTTTGGTAATGGTAATTTCTCTCTACATATGATAGCCATGAGAACAGAACACAACAGTATTTAGATGCACAGAATCTAGAGGCAGATTAGGTTCCAAAACCACTCACTTGTCTGCAGGACCTTGAATAAGTTCACTGATCTCTCTTTGGCTCCCTTTCATCCTTTTGAAAGTAAGAATAATAATGGCACCTACATTATAACTTTATTGTAAGGAACAAACAGATGGTTCATGTTAAGGCTTTAACACAGTACTTGCACATATTGTTCAATAAAAATTAGTGACTGGTGTTGGTAGAATAGAAATGTAATTCAGACTATATGAGACTTGGGACCGTCTCTGAAAGTTCTGATAACCATGTCAAATTGCTTTCTTTTTCCTCCATCTCTTCATGACTACTGTATTACAATGTAAAATTTTCCAGGCCTTCATGCCAGACCTTCTAGTTCAATTCTATTCGATGTGCAAAGTAAGAATAAGAGAACAGTATGAAACAACCTTCGCTTATTTTATTGTTATCTCTCTGAAGAGAATCAATTTAATTATCAATTAAAGTTAATAAGCTCAAAGTTCCAAATTAACATCACTATTGTGTTTAATTTATTTAAATACAAACACTTTTGGAAATATTTTATTGTGATTCTCATCTGATAATACTTGCTTATCATAGGAAACTTTTTAATTGAAAAACATTTTAAAATCACCTGTAGTTCCACCAACCGCTGTTGAAATAGCAGTTAACACAGATGCATAATCTTTCAGATTTTTATGGGTTTGTAGTTTTATGTCCATATATACATACACTTTTTAGAAGCTTAGCTTTCAAGGGGAGAAAAGAATGCTAACTAGAAGGAGGACAAAAGGACAAAGAGGACAAAAGGGAATTTAGAGAGTCTTAAGCCTGTTTAAAGATGGAATGGAGCCCATCCTGCATGGCTCAGTGGTTGAGCATTGACCTATGAACCAGGAGGTTGTGGTTAAATTCCCTGTCAGAGCACATGCCCGGGTTGCAGGCTGGATCCCCAGTGTGGGGTGTGCAGAGGGCAGCCAATCAATGATTCTCTCTAATCACTGATGTTTCTATCTCTCTCTCCCTCTCCCTTCATCTCTGAAATCAATATATATATGTTTTAAAGTTGGACTAAAAAGTGATGAGCTCTAAGAAGTTTAAAGAGAAAAATGAGGCATGTGAAAGACAGATAGGATCGGTATGTGATGAAGTATATGGACTCTGGGTTCAGAGCACAGGGGAGAGACCATCCACCAGAGATCCCCTTACCATGAAAAGTAGAGGCAAGAGAGTAAAAATATAAAATATAGAACATATAAAAACATATATAACATATATGTAGCATGTCTGTTATTGTTGAAGCAGGGAGGCTTATAAGAATTGAGAAAGCTCTACTCATAGCTTCTGTTGGAAAATAATGCAGCATAATTTGTGGAGAGTGAATAAACTTCAAGTGGTCATCTATTAACTGACAATTTTAAAATTCTACCAAGGGATATAAGGAACAAAGTTAAATATGTGTAGAAAACAAATTTGGGGGAGGGGTTGTTTACCACCAGTGGCATTTACCACCATGGCAGCAAATGTGTTCATTAGTGAAACCAATTTCTACTGAGTACCAAATACAGCGTATTCAGTTTGGAAATGTTTATCTCTTTTAACCACTGGAAGCTATTTTGTAAAACCAGCATCCTTAGAGAGGTATTGCTGGAATATGTAATCATTTTGGCATAAAACTTAATCCCTAAAAATGCAGTTTGATTTATTGCATGATTTCTTTATCTTTGGTAAGTGAGGGTTTGTGATGAAACAGATGAGCCATTTAATCAGCTTTAAAAAATGCTTGCAATGATGTGTTCTAGGAAAATGCCTCTATTTTCTAAGGTAAGACATCTCTTAATCATACTGGACAGTTTCATTGTATGTGCAATAAAGGAAATGAACAATGGAAACATTTATGTAGTGTCTGATTGTCTGGGGATGATGATCTGTGAGATGAAGACCTATTATTTAATGCTTTGGGGATTCCCTTCTCTTCCTCCATCATTCTTTTGAGCTCTGGTTTCTGTACTAATCATGGGGAGAAAACACAAGCATTTATGTTATTTCTGGATTGGAAAATTAGACTTGTACTTAACAGTTAAATAATATTCTTAATTAACTAAAAATAGAGTTGGTTAAATTGCCATGAGTAATCACTGTGGCATTTTTCTCCTTTTTAGTAGAGAAAATAGTCCATAACTCTGGGCACTCAGGACATATATATGAAACCCTTCCAATTTGTAGGTTTGTGATTCTAGGTTTTGAATATTTATGGTGCACTGTACCTCTGTGATGGTGATTTATTTTTACTGAGTCTCATGGGTTGCAAATTGTCTTGCCAAGTTCGGGGGAGAATCAGAAGAGGAAAGGAAGGCTGAGTGCTATTTTGTTCCCTGTTGAGCTAATTAGGAATCTAGGGCTTATTTAGAAGGCTGCAAATCTCAGACTCCCTCTCAGTCAATTAGTCTAGCCAGGCTCTAATTTACACTATAGTTAGTGCCTCCTCAGGTAAAGAGAGGCGGGAGGGGATGACATTGGGATTCTGGTGGAGTGGGAGATGAGTTTGGAGGAAGGACAACTTTTATTATAGTCAAATTAAAGGAAATGAGGGATTTGCATTGGAAAGTGTCATATAATATACAATAACCTGATCTACTTAGAGAGCTAGAACTTCCAAGTGATCCAGAATACGTGGATCATCTACTGTTGACATTGTTGCCTTTGAATCCACAGACTAACTTTTACTTTTACTTTTACTTTTATAGACTCTAAGATACCTTTTAAATAGTCTAACAGTGGTATATATTTCTGTTATTTTCAATATAGAAAATTAATTAAAATTATATTTTAACCTCTTTAAGAGTTGATGAATACTTTATTGTTTTTGATTAAGATAGGAAAGCAGCTCTGGTCTCCCCATCAAAACATTTATGGTGTAAACTATTACTTCTTCATAACAGAAAGATTTGCTTCCTTTCTGTTTTTGTTTTTTATGAGCTTTTCTTTCAAACTATACCTACTAGTAAATAGGGTGAACTGAGGGCAGAGGTTTATACAGTGCTCTTAATACATACATTATACAAGATCAGGTGAGAGATTTTTAAAAAGATAAACAATGCATAGTCCCTGTTCTAGTAAAAACTACCAAAAAATAAGGAAGAGAATATTCATTAACATACAACCCTGATTAAAGATATTCTTTTTTATATTTGAGTCCATCTTTAAACCGGTAATCACGTGATTCCAAAAATTTGACAAAGGTACACATTAAGATAGTTAATTCCCCTTACTTTATTTTTCTGCTTTTTATATATCCTTGGCATTATTTCTTTTTCAAACATAAATATGCGTATTATTTGTTTCCTCCTTTTTTTATACACATAACTTATTATGTATATACCATTTTGCTGCTTATATAAGACTAGCTATGGGTTGTAAGTAAAACCTTGAAGAAAAGACAAAAGAGGAAAATTACTTTTAGCTAAGAAGAGTTAAGAGATATTTCAAGGATGATTTTTTGTTTGAATTATGACCTAAAATATAGTGAGTCAGGGAAAGAGCATTCTATACAAAAAGAATATCAAAAGCCCAGAGGCAAGAGAGTGGAAGTTTATGGAATGAATGATTAGACTATAAATGGAGAGAGTAGTGGGAGACAAAGCCAGATGAGTGGTGTAGGAGGAACTGTGGGTATTTTTACCATTGTAATCTTGAAACTTTTCCTGCTTTGGAACAAATATACATATTGTGCCTTCCTGTAGGTGATGATATATTTGGGTTTTGATGACTGCTAAAATCTCATTTTACTTAACTCAGTGGTTTTTATATTACTGCTTTAAAATATTTAAAATTTAGTTTAAAGCTTAAGTGGCCTATGTCTTGATCACAGTATAGCTTCTCTCTTTGAAACTATCCAGTCACAATCACTGCAAGTTTTTCTCAACTTAGTGTCAAATGACGTTTATACTATCCATAGCAATCGGTCATGGGCCAACACTAGAAAAACAGAGATTCTTCCAAGTCCCAAACAGAGAATACAATAGATGGATCTGGATTGATTTAACTTTCCGCGCTATCTTCTGGGGGGAAGTCTAACTCATAGGATGTCTGTGTAACCAGGGTCCATCAATTTTAACCAGATGCACTCTGGGTCTCTAGATGATATCACAATAATAGGGTAGTCTAGAGAAAAATAATGCTGTAGCTGCTTAGAACAAAGACACCTTGATAAGTGTGTACCACCCAACTCTAAAAAGATATGTTGCTTAGATTTAATTTGGAGATTACTTTCCTGATGATTTAGATCTAGTGAGTAGGCTTCTAAAAGCAACCTCCTGAGATCTGAGCATTCTCTACCTATTAAGACTAAAGATATTTTTTTTACATCTAAATATCTACTTTTAGAATATATAAAATTATAAATACCATAAAATAGAGTGGGTTTTAAAAGTGATATAAGAAAAATTTTTCAGCTGTTCTCATAATCTCCCAAATTCCTATCCTTCCAAAGAACAGTGCTTGTGTTTTTACTTAAAATTTTTCTTCAAGCTCAGATTAGTGAATTTGGTTAAATGTTTTAATGTTATCTATCATTGTCTACATTTAATGTCATTTGCCTTATTTCTATAATTCAATAAATCAAATCATTTTCTTTTAAAAATATACCTATGGTAATATAATTGTCATGTGATACAGTTTCTGTTTATTGTTTCACCTATTTATTTTATACATATTTAGCTCCTTCTCTGATACAGTCTCAGTTTTATTGATTAGTCAGAGATACTCAATTCCTCTTATATTATACTAGTGGCCCGGTGCATGAAATTTGTGCATGGAGGGGCAGGTTCCCTCAGCCAAGCCTGCACCCTCTCCAATCAGGGACCCCTTGGGGGATGTCGGCAGTCGGCATCCCTCTCGCAATCTGGGACTGCTGGCTCCTAACTGATCACCTGCCTGCCTGCCTGATTGCCCCTAACTGCCTCTGCCTGCCTGCCTGATTGCCCCTAACCCCTCTGCCTGCCTGCCTGATCGCCCCTAACTGCCTCTGCCTGCCGGCCTGATCTCACCCTCAACTGCCCTCCCCTGCCAGCCTGATCTCACCCCCAAATGCCCTCCCCTGCTGGCCTGATCTCACCCCCAACTGCCCTACCCTGCTGACCTGATCTTGCCCCCAACTGTCCTCCCCTGCCAGCCTGGTTGTCCCCAACTGCCATCCTCTGCTGGCCTGATCTCGCTCCTAATTGGCTCCTCACAGTTCACCCAGATTTGGTTCTGATTGGTCGGTTTCTATGCCAGTCAGCGTCAAAAGCTCCACCTCCTAGGCATCCATTGGCTCCTCACAGTTCACCCAGATTTGATTCTGATTAGTCGGTTTCTATGCCAGTCAGCATCAAAAGCTTCACCTCCTGCCAGCCTGATCGCCCCTAACTGCCTCTGCCTGCCTGATCACCCCCAACTGCCCTCCCCTGCCTGCCTGATCACACCCTACTGCCCTCCCCTGCAGGCCTGATCTCGCCCCATCTGCCCTCCCCTGCCGGCCAATTTGGTTCTGATTAGTCAGTTTCTATGCCAGTCAGCATCAAAAGCTCCACCTCCTAGGCAGCCATTGGCTCCTCACAGTTCACCCAGATTTGGTTCTGATTGGTTGGTTTCTACGCCAGTCAGCATCTGCAGGCCTATCTTTGGGCCTGATCAGAGAGGCGGGGCTGATCAGCAGCCCCCATGGAGGCCCAGAGAGAAACAGAGGCGTGGCTGCTGGCAAAGCCCGGAGAGAAACAGCTGCCATGGAGGCTGCGGATGAGACCCTGTCTCTCACTTCAGTCCTCTCTCCAGGCCTGATCCACAGCCACCTCAGCAGTCAGTGCTGGGTCACCACACCCGCACTAGCAGCAGTCAGTTCTGGGTCACCGCAGCAACCCAGCACTGACTGCAGGACTGACTTCCAGTGTTCGGACGAGCCTTTGGTCGGTCATTACAGACCCTGTGTTTTTATATATTAGGATTGTTTCTAAGCTGTTCTGGGGACTAATTACCTGAGATTTATTTTAAAATTCAAATGTTACTGCCTGTTCTGTATTTTTATTTGCAAATATGGAAACCCTAATATGAAGAGGCCTGGCATACCTGACATTTAGCATATGTTTAATAGACAGATGTTTATATTCTCATATTATTCCTTTCATGTAATTTGCTCATCTTTTAGGAGAAAACATGTTTTTCTCTTTTAAAAGTTTCTCTTGGCAGCAGCAGCTATGGCTTCATAATGGATTAAAAAAAGAAAAAAAATCCTTGAAAGGCAAAATGTTAGTTTCAAAATGCATGGATGAGGATGTATACCTATGAAAAACAGCCTGTTCTTACATGTCCTAGACAAAACTACAAGGTTTGCTTTTAAGGTTAAAAACCCATGAGGTTTATTAAACAGTTTTATTCAATTCAACAAGGTATTCAAATATGTTAATTTTCAGAAACATCTAGAGTTAAATGATAACAGGTTAAATTATTTGTAAAACACCCTGATTGATTTACAAATATTACTGATTGGTGGATTAACATAAATAGTGCTTTAAAAATCATACTAAAATATTAAACTTAAGAAAGTAAATTTATTCAGCAGGCAACATAAACACAAATTGTTGTAGTGTGCTTTTAGAAGATGTGGAGGACTCAAAGTATTACACCCAGTTTGGAAAGTAGGGACCAAATGCCTAAGGACCAAATGGCTGCCACACAGCTTACTGTGTAGAGTCACATGGCTTACCTATTCCATTGTCTTCTTTGATGTTAGCCCATACAAATGGATAGTTAATTTATTCAGGTCCAGACTGACTCCTCTTTAACAGAAAGCATGAACAGACAGTTCATGCTCTAAATTCTGAAAAATATTTTGCCTCAGATGTCTTCAGCTTGTGTTTCCAACAATGCTAGACTGTTTATAACAAAATTTTGTATATAAATTATTATTTAGAGGAAAGCTGTGGATCTTTTACACCTGCAAGAAAAATATTCACCTTAACTTTTACCTTTACATTATTCTTAAGGAAGTGCAACTTTTATTTTCCCTGCCTTCTTATATCCCACTTCCTGACACAGAATTTAAATTCTGTAGTTGTATGTAGACAGATTTCAACTGTAAATTATTTTATACTCAAGGAAAAAATCTTCCTGTAGATCTTTTCCAAATGTGCCAGTTATTGCCGTGGAACTGTAGACAGTATCTTAAATCTCAAGAAGACCTACTGCTTACACAAATGAAGAGAGCACAGGAGTAATAAAAGGAAAAGGAAATCTGTATGAGCCTAATGTTAATGTTGCCTGAAAACTCTGACATAAGCCTGACTATCCATAGGAGAAAGAACAGATAGCATTGGTAGACACGGTTTCTCCACCCTCATGTTCTGGATCTCAGTTGCTGCTTCTGGAAGCTACTTTCCTTTGTTCTCTCTCCATTGTCGTGTATGAATATGTGCAGACACAAAGCTTCATAGCAAAATAATCTTTCAGGAAGTTCCAAGACTTACAAGGCAAATTTGAGGTTGATTACCAATGAACATAAAAGAAAAGCATTCAAAGGCTCATTCTTTTTCTTAATTATAGAGATCTCTTTACTTTTTATGCTGGAGTTTAATTTTTTTTTTTTTCTAGCATGGCTGTTTCTTAGTTGTTTAGGTTAGAGGTTGCACTTGCATCGCCCTTCGGTTTAGTTTTATCATAATCATAGTGTTTGGAAAATTTTAAAGAGAATTTTGGTGATAGAATCAGAAGTAGTATGAGAATCTGAAGTATATGAAAAGCCTCAGGTCAGGGTTCTACTCATTGGCAGATGTTTTCTTTACTGTTGTGTGTACACATTCTTCAAATCGGAGCATAGACATTCCAAGTTCTAAAGGTGAAACTCACTTCTCCATAAAGTCCTTTGACATTCATTAACTGATCATGCCTACCTCTTCTGCAATCAATCCTCTTGTCCATCCAGTTAACTGTGGTGAAAACTCACATTTTGATGCCTCATGTTGATGCATGATGAAGGCAGTTTGGTTTATGAAAAGAGAGCACTGGGTCAGGGACAGTGGGGAGATGGATGGGACAAAAGAGGAGAGAAAAGTGAATGTGTGCCCAGCTGGAGTGTCCAGCGGTTGAGCATTGACCTATGAACCAGGAGGTCTCACGGTCTCACGGTTCAATTCCAGGCCAGGGCATATGCCCAGGTTGTGGTCTCGATCCCCAGTGTGGAGCATGCAGGAAGCAACTGATCACTGATTCTTTCTCATCATTGATGTTTCTATCTCTCTCTCCCTTCCCCTCCCTCTCTGAAATTAATAAAGATTATTTATATCCTATACTAGTAGCCCACTTGCAGGAAGAATCCTGCAAGCCGCCGCTTCGGCCTCGGCCGCTGCCGCTGCGGTTGCGTTGCGGCTGCCGTGCCTGCACCCGCGGGCTGCTGCCGCCCGCCCCAGTCCACCCCGCTCCGCCCCACCCCGCCCCGCCCGGGCTTATCCCCCGGGCAGCCACCTTGCTTTCCACTTTTCCTCCCTCTTCCTTCTAAGTGGTCTTCAGTCTTCACTCCTCCCTCCCTCCGCGTATGCAAATTAACTGCCATCTTGGTTGGGTAATTTGCATACTCACCCTGATTGGCCGGTGGGCGTGGCTTTGGCCAGTGGGTGTGGCTTGGGCATAGTGAAGGTGCGGTCAATTTGCATATTGCTATTTTATTAGGTGGGATAGTAAAACCTTAATATGCAAATCTACTGAATGGCAGAATGACCATTGGAATGACTGGTCACTATGATGCGCACTGACCATTGGGGGGCAGACGATTACGCATTGAGTGTCTGCCCCCCAAGAGGGAGGCGACAGGTGGCAGCAGGGGGTGGGGCTGGCCAGCGGGCGGCGCCAGGCTACCAGCCAAGGCTGGTAACAGCAGGGGGTCCCCCAATTGCCCCGCCAATCAGTCGCCCTACAGATGGCCTGATCGCCTGGCAGGCCTTGGCACCCTACTCTAAATACAGTAGGTCCTCAGGTTACATTGGAGATCCGTTCTTACGGCGCAAGGTAACACGTTTTTTGCCATAAGTCGGAACCTACCTACATAAGCACCTATGTCCCTCACATGGAGCACATACACAGCAGTAATGAAGTGAAACAGTAAAAAACATTTAAAAGATAATAATTCCTGACCTTTACTTGTGGTAAATAAATAATAAAAAACATAAAGCATATATGTACATACATAGAAATGATGGAACTTTTTTTTTTTATCAATAAATGGTAGATGGTGATGTAACCATGAAATGACGTACGTCGAGTCGGTTGTAACTGAGGACTACCTGTATTGAGAACAGTCTCTTAGATTTAAAATTTAAAACCTGGCAAGGCTACTCTAACACTGAAAAAAACAGGATGATGCAGGGATGACATGCATGGACTCTGGCTTGCATATTTTGTGGTCACCCCTGATTCTGACACTTATAATTGTGTGACAAAACCAATTACTTAACTTCTCTCTGCTTCAGTTTTTCCACCCATAAGATGGGGAGAATGGTACTACTGCCTCAGAAGGATCATGTTATGTACTACTTTTTATAATCAGGGCAAAAAAAAATGTAACTGCCCATACAACAGCAAGATGCCTTTCACCTGTATAAAAAGTATGGTGACTGGTACATGCAGTGTCCTGGATTGCAAGAGGGATGTCCAACTGCTGGTTTACTGGTAGGCCTGACATCCCCCAGGGGGTCCTGGATTGCGAGAGGATGCAGGCCGGGCTGAGGCTCCCCCGCCCCTGCCCTCATGCACGAATTTTGTGCACTAGGCCCCTCTAGTATGTGTGTGTGTGTTATATCCTACCTAATAAAATGGTAATATGTAAATTACCATCACTCTGCTATGCCCACGATTGGGCCAGCGGGAGGTGCAGGGGGCGGGGACTCGGGTGGCCGGGGTAGCCGATTGGGCCAGCAGGACGCTGAGCTCGCGTCGCCAGCGGCGGCGCGAGCTTAGTGTCTGCGCCATGGCTGTGATGCAGAACAGAAGGGGCCTCTGGGACAGCGAGCTCACATCCCGCCGTGGACCATCAAAAGCGGGGGAGCTGGGTGCCTGTCTGCTCCGGCACCAGCGGACAGGCACCCAGCTCCCCCGCGATCGAAAGCGAAAGCATGTAGGGGACCCTACACGTGCATGATTCAATCATGCACTGGGCCTCTAGTATATATATATTTTAAGTGAATGTGAAATCTTTCACATATGAAATCTGTGACCTTGTGCAAGTCATTTAGCTCCACAATGCCTATGTGCACTTAAAAACTCATCATCTTCATCTCCCATGCCTGGTAAGAAGATTGGTATGACAAGCTGGATTCTTGGAACATTGTACAGAGTGAGCAAATGAGTAATGGGAGAGAGCAGAATGATTTTCATTGAGGAGGGTGGTTTGTTAATTGAGGAAAAGAGAAGAAAACATTCAGCAGGTGGGAGGATGATAAATTTTAAAAAAATAACTTTGGAGATTTTGTGAGAGAGATTGAGAGCAGGTACATTGCTGGGGCTGACCAGCAAACCCTGAGCGACAGATGAACAGTTGACTCTGACACACGTTTCTGTGAAAGAGAGGGCTAAGGCATTTCTTGGCTATCGCTGCCAAGTAGCCCTGTTCTCCTGCCTCCTTTGGCTTTTATTGTCACAACAGCTTGAACTAAAATTCACCTCTAGATACGATCAGCAGGGTAAGCATCCTTGAGAAAGTATATGCTTCTACCAGGTCGGGTCTTTAAAGACTAAACATAGAGATTCTAGCAAAACACCCGGGGGATCGGACTTGTTTGGAAAAGTCATAGTAGGGGCTGCCGCCTTCACAAGGTCCCCCCAGAGGCTCCCAATCTTATGGAGAATCCTCCTTACAGACATTCTAACCACGTCCTGTGCTTCCTCACAGTACACTTGTATGACAAATATGACTTTTGGGGGGAAAGATAGTGAAAAGAATGTTAAGAGCTCTTTATTTTCTGTGCATTCACATCTTGAGCATTTTTCCTACGAGCCTGCAATAAATATGTAAATTACCTCTCCATTATTTTTGTTTGTTAGATTGGTGTTACTTTAGCCATGACATCATGCTATATCTGGGCCACAGAGCTGAGCAGCTTTTTAAACAGCTGCATATGAAAAGAGGTATAGAAGAAAGGGAAAAAATAGATGTTGAAGATCACATTATTTTTGTTTACAATCACAGACTAGTAATATTATACACACAGGTAATCCGGTCATGCCTAGAAGATCTAGAATTCTAACCCACATCTGACTGGCTCCACTAGATTTTGCTTTGCAAAATGAAATATGCATATCCATTGATTAGAGCCATACCTTATGCAGAGCTATTGGATAAACAGGAATACATACTTTCTTAAATGTCATCACATTTAACACATTAAACTGACTTCATATGGGCCTTCAAAGAAAGTTCATGATGTAGGAGATGACAATTTGATCTATGCCTTCAGATAAGCTGGGGAATGTGGTGGATCAAGAGAGTACAAGATCTACAAGAAATGTAGAGGCAGCATTCATCAGACTGTCCTATTTATAGGTTTGATTGTAAAACAAAAAGGATAAAAAGCTATTAGAAGTTGAACAAGCTTCCCAGGGACCATATTTTTGCCCTTGGGAACTTCTGTTTGCCCAACTGCAAACATCAAACTAATATATTCAGGAATTAATGAGAAATTAAGGGGGAAGCACTTTATATTTCCCCATGCTCTTAAAGCCTCTTCTGATGGTGCTTTAAATTTTAAATGAGTGGATTTTACTCATTATTACTGATTGGGGATTAGCTGAGCTGGGAGAGAGAGATCTGAGCTACCAGGTGTCAGAGTAGCTGATTAAAGCAACGAGCCCCAAATGAAGGAGTCCAGCCTTTAACGAATAGGCAGAAGTCTAAAACCAGAGAAAGCACCAACTCCCCCTGTTCCATTTTTCCCACACAGGTGGAGGGTCAGGTGAAACAGCACAGATGTGGGAGTTGCTTTACTTTGCCAAATAAAATGCTCTGGCAGGTTTATAGAGCCTGGGCTGGGGAGACAGCAAGGGGGAAGGGCTAGGAGTGAAAAAGTACTGCGTACTGAGTCAGAGAGGAGTCTTCAAGGTTCCCCTGCCTTACCCTCCAAGGCCTCAGATAAGGAGACAGAAATAAAGTTGCCTGGGCTAAAGATGTCAATCATGAAAGAGCAGATCACAGGCAGGGTAGGATGGGAGTGGATGCAGAGACCCTGACTGCAACTCCCTCCAGAAACTGCAAGGCATGAGCAGTGTATGGGCTGTGCACCAAGACTGGTGTGGGGAAGGCAGCTTTCCGCCATGACGGGGCCAGGGAGAGCCTTGGTAATGGCTGATGGTCAGGCCTGGAAAAACACATCAGTTTTTAAGCAGGAGCTGGACTCCCAAATTATCTTTATTGTGAACTTTTCTGACTTTCAAGTTTTCAGAATACCAATACACTTACAATGTCAGAAGGAAAATGAAAGAATCTTTGCATTTCTTTGCAAGAAAAAAACACAACAAAACTGCTTTGGCTATTAATGTTTTTTATCTCCTTTCCTGACAAAGCTTTTGCAGTCAGCCATTAGTAAGCTGCTTTGGTTCCTGCTGCTGCTTCTTCATCTCCCCTCTTCCTTCTTGTCCTCCTCTTTCCTATTCTCACCTCCTCCTCCTCCTCCTTTTACATTTTTCTGTCAACTTTTAATGGAGAGAAAGTAATCATTTTAGAAAATGTGGCTTAAAATTGTGTGTGCCTATGAGTAGACACTGTTTCAAAATGATAAGTTAATGTAAACTGTATAAGTTTTAACGTGAATTTGGGGTTCATGAATTCAAAATGTAAAATATGGTTTGCATTTAACTATTGTTAGCAGTTGAAAATTGATCACTGGAGGCAGAGTCTTAAAGTATCAAGTATCAAGAGAATATTTCTAATTCCTTTCTCAGGATAGCTTCTAGGATATTTTGGATTTTACAAGAGTCGTGAATATCTCATTAGAAGACAGAAGCATCTGTTTTGTTTGCAAGACACAAAATGACCTGGTTCAAATTATTTTTCTATATTAATTTTTTTCATTTTTCCATAAGCATTATCATTTCTGACATTTTAATTCTGCAGTTGAATGAATTATTTTTTATTTGACCTTGCAGTGAATGAAAGTTTTGTGAAACTGGCAAAATTCTCATTTCCCCCCCCTGCACTGAATGTACTTTGCAGAAGACTGTTTGTCTTTTATTCTTCCCTGACCTTTAATTTTTGGAAGGATAGAGGGAATGTGCAGACAAAGAGAAGTTGCTAGTATAGAGGAGTAAGGCAGTAGCAAGATAAAAACTCCACCCTGTTGGATAGCCTTTCATTTGTTGTTCTAATTCCAACCACTAAAATTCACCTTTAATTTTCTCTATATTATCTATACTAGTATGAACATGGTGTGAAGGAATTTTGTGGCTTGAATATGTGCCATGTTTGCATATAGTATCTCTAGTTGTAAACATGATAAAATTATCAATGGAACTCTCTAATTTGATCCTGAAGCAAGGGATGTTGTCCAATGAATCATTTGCGTTTGTAGGAGGCAACGTTGTGGCTAATAGAGCAGGAATGGGACCCAGATGTTTTCTGAAAAGTGAGTTACATTGGAGGCAAGGAGCATTACCTAAAGTGTAGGCGGCCATATGGGAGTGAAGGTTGGAAACATCCCATTACAAGTCATATATCACTGAGCTGACAGCAAGGGTTTCAGCTTGTTTTTATTTAAATCATGAAAGCAGCTGCTCAGCTGTCTAGCTGTATTAAATTTAACCCCTTTTCCTGGCAATTGAATTCAGTAATTTATGCAATTTTGATTGGACCACTGCATAAATATCATTTGGAGAGCTTTCACTTATTCTTGTCCCTTAAATTAACATCCAGATCCATGATTGGCTAATTTTTCTCCTGAATGAGAATGCCTACAGATAATGCACCTGGCTGAGTCTATTAAGGCAAATCACAGAGGAATACTATAATTTCAGCTTTGGCAGGTAATTGGTATGGCCAAACATGAATAAATGCCAAATGGGGTGGTGTTTTCTTAATGATCTTTTTTATCTCTTGGTATCTTTCATTTATTCTCATTGTTATTTTTTTTCCTTTCTTTTTTCCTTTTGGTGATTTGCTCTCTCACTTCTCTGTTCTACATGCATTTTCAATATGTGATTCTGCCTAACTCTTAATATTTTGATTTCTAGTTGTGCCTCTTGGCTGTTTTAGTTGACTCTTATGCAATTCTCTGCCAGCCCTTTTTCTTCAGTCTCTGTTTCTCTCTCCTATGTGTCTCTCTTTTCTCAGACTTCCTTTAAACCCTTTTTCATCTTTATAGCTTGCAAAGTCGGTTTTAATTAATTTTCCTTGAGCACTATGGATCTTTGGGGGATGTTCCATGTCCTCCATGAAACATGTTTTGTCATTATCTGGAGAGCCTTCAATTCAGGTTTTGGCCACATGTGCCTCAAGCTACCTGTTAATATGAGATATATTTTATCACTTGGCCACCAAAGTGGAAGCTTGTACTATTGCCTGTGGAAAAAGTATAGACTTTCATTTCCTGTGGAAAGAAACACTATAGAAGAAACACTAGTTCTATCTGAAACAATAGGAGAGACTGATAAAGTAGGGGTAAGCTGGTTCTAAGGAGAAAAAAAGATGAAGTGAAGGCAGGATTTTTGCATTTGTCTGGACTTTCCAGTTAATTTCTCAGGTAATAATTCAACATTCTTCCCTAACTGTAATTAAGGGTCTTTGCCTTTCCTCTGGTAGCTGATATTATGTTGGAAATATTCCGTGTGGGGATGTGTTTCTTAGTTTTTCTTTTTATTGATTTCATAATGATGTTTTCTGTTGGGTTATTTTTCATGGATATGAAACTCTTCAAAAAGTAAACTCTAATAATGAGTTATACCTGATACAATCAAGATCCAATGTTCTCCCCCCAAAAAAATAGATGAAAATTAAGGTTTCAGAGTAATTTAGTGTGCTGTTAGGTGACAAAATTATTTGATATGGGTCAATGAGCAAGCTGACATTCTCCAGGACTATTTTCTTCAGTTTTAATAATAAAGTAAAAGTCCTATGAAGAGAGTTTTTTTTTTTTTCCCAAAAAGCCAACTCTAAACAGAAATTCCGATCCCATATTTCCACTCTAAAAATGTAGCATGGCTCAGTAAGCTAAGTAATGGACTGGAACATCAATTATTATTTGTTAAATTAGGAGCAGTAGAAAATTATGCTATGATTAACTTTATACCTGCTATTGCTTACTACTAATCAACTCAGAATAGCCTTCTCAGACTGATGTCAGAAAATAATTGACATCTCACAGTTTAATGGACTTTTCTAAGGTCATGTCCGACATGGCCACACAATACCATGTCCCTGTAATCCAAGAGCAAACGGTTTGTTTTTTTTTTTCAGTGTAGCTCATCTCCTCAGTGTGTCACTCTGAGTTTAAATATGGACTTGGCCCAGTGATATTTAAAGTAACGTGGGCATTATCAGATGTTATATAGAAGTAACATAGAACTCAAAGTTCTGCTTTTTTGGATGTCTTCCAGACCCAGGTTTGATAAGATTTTAGCCAATAAAATCTGATGTGTGAAAGGCTGGTTTTTATTAGGGCGAAGGATGAACAGGACTGGGGCAAATAAAATCAGGACACATTTTGGCCACGTTTACACATGTGAAATATTCAATGAGAAACCGCATATCACAGTAGAGGCTGACTTGTCGCTTTCATTCATTCAATAAATATTTATTGAGAATGTATTATGAGTGAAACAGTGGGCTCGGTGCCTAGATGTCCAGGTAAGAGGAGAGCTATGGAAAGAACTGTCAAGAAAAAGCCCACGTTCACAGAATGAATATAAGAATTTGGATCGATCCGTTTAACCAGTACTCAAATAATTAACAAGTTACATTAAAATATTTACTGCCTTTGCTTGTCTCTCCTGAATATTTTATAAACTAAAACATTTATTTACTCACATGAGAAAGAAATTACCTTAAGCATGAATCTGTATTTATTCAGACTAACAGTTCTAATAGAAGCTGAATAACCTAAACAATTATTTTTTAAAAGTCTCAATAAAAACCATTAGGGTGACTTTTTCATCTCTCAGATTAACATATATTTTTAAAATCAAATCATACAAAGACTAGTATGAATGTAATGAGATGTGTGTACTTTTATATTAATGGTAGAATTGTAAATATTCACACAATTTTACAAGAGGTTTTGGCAATACATATTGAGAAATTTAAAATACTTGTAGTTTTTGATACAGTAATTTTAGTCACAAACACATATCATAAGAAAATACACAGTTTAACTGAAGGATTATTGTGCAGAGATTACCATCATCTTATTCTCTGTGAAGGTAAATTATTAGGAGCATATGGATTGCTCAGTTGTAGGAGAATGGAAAAAAAATTGAGCATCCATGCAGCTAAACACTACATAATCCTGAATATTCTTTTTCTTAAGTAATATAATTGCCTAGAAAAATGGTCACATTGTGTTAAATAAAAAAATATATAAGCAAGCTACTTAATATGATTTTAACAAGGTATTTAGTATATTGATGAATTAACAAAGAAAGAAAAACATAAAGCAAAAAATTGAAGGAATTATATGAAATCCTAATAGTGTCTCTCCAAATATTGCCTCCTAATCCTGAATTAGAATCTTTCTTTTTAAAAATATATCTACTTTCTGATATTTCCACAACTGATTTGTATATTTTATTACCAAAAAATTGAAAGCTTAAAAGCCTCTCGATATTTCTAGATGTATAATATGAAGCATTTTTTTTTTTGTAGCTGTAACTGGACCCTGTTACTACTACTGACCAATTTTCTAGTTGCTTTGATTCTATACAAGGCCCAAAACATTACATGATATTTCCTATGGACAGTCATCTCTAATAACTTAGAGTTAGGAAAGGATTTTCAAGCATACAGAGTTCCAGGGGAAGAGGTAGATGAGCGAGGGATATAAGATAGAGGTCAAAGATTTGGCCCTATTATGGACAGTAGTTCCCCCTTATCTACAGTTTTGCTTTCCATGGTTTCAATTACCCACAGTCAACCATGGTCCAAAAATAATAAATGGAAAATTCCCCAAAATAAACAATTTATAAGTATTTCTGAGTAGCATGATGAAATCTTTTGCCATGCTACTCCATCCCATCCAAGAAATAAATCATATCTTTGTACACAGTATTCACCCTGTATATGCTGCCTGCCCATTAATTACTTAGTATCTGCCTTCATTATCGGATCAGCTGTTGTGGTATTAGAGTGCTTGTGTTCAAGTAATCCTTATTTTACTTAATACTCCAAAGTGCAAGAGTAGTGATGCTGGCAATTTGGAAAGGCCAAAGAGAAGCCATAAAGTGCTTCCTTTAATTGAAAAGGTATAAGTTTTCAAGTAAATAAGGAAAGAAAATAATTTTATACTTAGCTTGCTAAGGTCTACAGTAAGAATGAGTCTTCTATCCATGAAATTGTGAAGAAGCAAAAATAAATTCATGTTAGTTTTGCTGTCACAACTCAAACTGCAAGGGTTATGACCACAGTGTGTGTGAAACATGCTTAGCTAAGATGGAAAAGGCATCAGATTGGTGAGTGGAACATCTGAAGAGAATATACAAGGTGCGGCAAAAGTAGATGTACAATCATTCATTTGGAAAAATAATACAATAATTAATAAATAATGCAAGAATAAACTCTGTGTTTCACATAGTCACAACCGTAAGCCTACTTTTGCCCCACCCTGTATATATGGTTCAGGACTATCGGCGATTTTAGGCAACCACTGGGGGTTTGGAATATATCCCCCAGGAATAATGGGGAACTATTATAGTTCCAAAGAGCAGTTAGACTCTGTGAAATCATTTTTAAAAATTTTGCTCTTGTTCTTGAAATCTTTGGATGCCTGTCGGTGGGGAGGAGCACATACCTCCTTAGAAAAAGCAGGTATCTGACTTCTCCATTTAATCAAATCTCTGTTCATTCTTATTACCCATACATAAGAATCCTGGCACACAGCAACATGAATAAATATTACATAACAAAAGCTCATCAATATAATGCTTCAAATACTAGTTTCAGTTTGACAGCCTGAAGGTGTTTGTTTAGAGTATATTAGCACATTTGCCAATAAAGCTGCTGATGAAACAGTTTGCATATTTACATATTCATAATTTATTTTACCCTTTATCAGGAATCTTTTAGTTGTATGGATCTCAGTAATTCAAATGCCATTAAACTGCTGTTGATGTGATGTTAAATGTAGTCATCATTACAGCTTTTCCTCCCATCTGATATTAGAGGATTCCTGCGAAATCTTTTGTAAGCCAAAATGGCATAAAGGGAAAAGTGTCCCCTGTGTTCTGCAAGTTCGCATTAGGCCATTTCACTTTCACAGAAAGACCTAAACAAAGTAGCTATTTTCTCTAACCAAATGGAATCTGAAGAAGATTTTCGCTTTTGTGAAAAAATTCATTACCATACTAATGTGAAGTGGCATAAACCCAAACTTTTGGAAAGCAGGAGATACCTGTATAATACATTGAGTGGTTGGGGGCAGGTATTAATCAGGGATATTATTGGGGGGACAAGGGGGGAAGTATGCTTCAATGAAAAACTCCACATTGTCTAGACTCTTAGCAAAGACTTTTTCAGATATCAGATTCTTATTCTGGGGAAGCTATTTTACAACTCTATAAATTATAGATAACTGATAGTAATGTAAAATAATTGTTATCTGCAGACATGTAAATTCATTCCTGTCTAGCCTCCCTTCCCCACATGACAAAAATCAATTTTGCCTCCTGTTGTACATTCATTTTAATATTTTGCAAATGTGCCTGTTCTTCACATTCTCGTTGGAACCAGTTATAAAATATTCCTGGTTTCCTCACTGAATATAGTCTTTAACAAATGTTCATTCTTAACCTTTATGAGATTCACTTAGAAATACATATTTTTGCAAGGATAAAGAAAGCAGTTCTTTCCTACTTGAAAATATATATGATGGATAGAAAATGATGACATCACTGAAACTATGTCATATCAAACATTTTATGTTAATTGGATATTGAATATCAGGTACTAGCATTTCTAATATCCCTCAGAATTAATACTAAGGTTAATGAGACTATTGATCAAATTAGAGATACCAACTAATGTGACTTTTAAAAAATATGTTTTTATTGATTTTAGAGAGAGAGGAATAGAGAGATAGAAACATCACTGATATCGATTGGCTGTCTCTTGCACGCCCCCTGCTGGAGATTGAACCCGCAACCAGGATATGTGCCCTAATTGGGAATGAAATGGGTGAACTCTTGGTTCATGGGTGGATGCTCAACCACTTAGTGCTACTGTGACATTTTGAGTTGTTTTTACACATTTTTTTGGCAGAAACTGGATTTCAATATATTCTTTAAATTGCCTTTTGAACATTTATTTCAAATTTGAAAAGTTATTGGAGTCTACCTATTATGCTTTATCTAAGCCCATAAGATCTTGAAGTGAAGTTTGAGTTAAATATAAAATTTCACAAAATAGCAATGCTTGATTCTTGAGTATATCCAGGTTATATATATGCGCACACACACACACACACTAGTCTTGAGGTTTTGGGGAAAATATGAATATGGACTGTATATTATATAATTATTTTATCATTATATAAATCTTTTGCATGTGATGATATTTTTATAGTTATGTAGGAGAAAATCCTTGTTATTAAGAAATGCATACCAAAGTAGATAGAGACAAATTTCTTGGTGTTTTCAATTTCAAATGTTCAGAATATTTAGAGAGAAGGAAAGACAGGGGAAAGCACATATGGCATAATATGTGTGAAAGATGTAAAGATGTAGAGGATTTGTACTACTATTCTTTACATTTTGTGTAGGTTTGAAATTTTTCATAGTAGAATGATGAGAAAAGCATACAATGTATTTAACAGATTAATAGAAGGCGTTAGTAGGTGCAACTATTTCCTCTACATGAAGTATTCAAGTAGGGTTGCTAGTAACTACTGACCATTTCCAATCATTGGCCAAATAGCTGCCAGGGCTGACCGGCAGACCCTGAGCGACGGATGAATGATTACTCCGACACACGTTTCTGTGAAAGAGAGGATAAGGCACTACTTGGCTATCGCCATCAAGTAGCTCTGTTCGCCTGCCTCCTTAGGCTTTTATTGGAACAACAGCTTGAACTAAAATTAAATATTAGATACGATCCGCAGGGTAAGCATCCTTGAGAAAGCACATGATTCTATAAGGTCGTGTCTAAAGACCAAACATAGAGATTCTAGCAAAACACCCGGGGGATCGGACTTGTTTGGAAAAGCCAAGGTAGGGGCTGCCACCTTTGATAAGTTTCCCTCAGAGGCCCCCGACCTTTCGGAGAATCCTCCTGACAGACATTCCAACCAAATCCCGTGCTTCCCCACAAATAGCAAGTTACAAAAGAGGGCTAATACAGAAAAAAGTGTTTGCTTTAAGGAATAGTGGGGTGAATATTAAAGATTGCCAAATTTCAACCCTTTCTCTCTTTTTCTCTCTCATTTTCTTCCCTTTGGCCTGTTTTATTTTTAAAATATTTTGGGCCTTTTGTCTTTTAATCAGTCTGAGTGTTAGTTTATTCTGGTTTCCAGTACCAAAAGTCGAGGCTGCATTTCAGGTATCTCTAAACTAATTAAACTGATCACAAAATCTTCACTGAGACCAAAAATGTTGTTAGATACCTTCCAAAATATATTGAGTTCATAGTATTAACACTCCTTTTAAAAAATGTTTTAATAAAGTGAATAAAACGTAGTGAAAGGGAGCAGTTGAAAGTTTACATCTTGCCTTCTTCTCCAATAAAAGTGGTTTAGACCAGAATATCTCCAAAGAAAACTGTGGGAAAGATGAGAAGTTTTATTCTCCAAATTGAATAACTAATTTTTGATCACTATTTGATTTGTCTATATATTTCTTTTGTGTAAAGTTTGAGATAATTTGAAAGTAAAGAGAGTAATGCTATATAAAGAGTAAGAATCTTTGGTTTTTACATGGACAGAAATTGTTACAAAATTGGTGAAACTGCCTAACATGTATCTAGTAATCACATGCTAATTCATACATACTACAAAAGAAGCAAAACCGTGTTCCTTGTGTTGTGCTTCTCTCCAGAGGGAGGGCAAATGGCTAGTCCTTGAAGGAAGCAGATGCTTAAATTTAATTTTATGGATGGCATGTTTAACATTCAGTTGCACAATCATTTTAGAAATAAAAGAGCTCCCATATGTTCATTCTCTCTTTAAAAGGGAGTCCACAACTTACTTGTAGTATGCCTGCAAAAAGGCAAGGCCACATATCCAACTCATCAACAAGGAGAAAAAATATCAGAGTTGACTGCTATGAAATCAGGATCCTGTATTTGATTTTGGGGGCGGGGAAGAGAATTATGTGTATGGTCGCCACTATTGCCCTTTGTCTCAGCAAGGGAAATAAAGAATTTAAAGAGAAAAACAAAGAGGATTTTTTTTTCCTCGTGTCATTTTTTCCCTCCCTGTGATTATGATGTAGGTAAAGTTGTTCTTTCATGAAAGGCACCTCTGCAGCAGTCAGCATTATCAGCCAAATTCCAAAGTTTTGATAGATGACTTATGAGAGCAGAGCTCTGGCTCAAGGAACTGACAGATGGATTTTACTTCCAAAAAGGTTGGAATAGATTCATGGAAATCACCCTGTAACTCTGATCCGGCACACATGTCCTCAATATCCAGAAGCCGAATTGGGGCCAAATGATTCTTCTACATTTTTTATTGGCCCGGTACTAAGGAGGCACCTTGATTCAGAAAAATTTTCCCCAAAAAGTTTATCCAATTTGCCTCTCTTTTCTTCTAATCTTGGGGAAATGTAAAATGAAACCAAGCTATTAACAATTCTAATATCTAAAAATGTGTTCCTTTTCCAATTAGATCGACTCTATTGAATGCTTTTCTGGTTTTCATTATTTTGTAAGATTTATGAATATCATCACAGGAACAGGATCATTATAAACCTACATATCACTTTGGATACCTACTTTAAAGTTTGATTAATTTTATTTATTACAATTTGATTATTTATTTATTATATGCTATTAAAAACCATATATGGTAATAATAAATTCTTATTATTATATATTGATATCAATGATTGCTATACTTGGCTTTATAATCAGTTCTAAAATTTAAAGTTTTAAAATGAGGTTAACTTTCTACTGAAAATAAGTTGCAAACACATAGTTAATGAAGTATTTCTGGATTAATACAGTATATTATTATTACATACTCTGTAACATACTACATGTAAAGCCTAACTTTGATATGCACAAGACAGACAGCATGTCAAGTACTTTAGAAAGAAACAAAGTGAAGTTGATATTTCTCCTGGCCTTAAGCATAGTTGGGTAGATACATAAAATACACAATAGCCATCATAACAGATAATATGTAATAAATGCAATAAAAGTAATAAGGAGTTTTCAAGGAGGTAGAGATTTTGTATTTTGGAGTAGAACTGAGATCATGGAAGATTCCATGAAGAAGGCAACATTGAGGCCCACCTTGAGTGATGGATGGGATTTAAAGAAATGGGATTGGAGAAGAGAATTAGAGGACATGAGCATGAAGAGATCTATACAATAGAAAATATCTGGAATGTATTCAGGAAAAATATAACAAGCCATCTGGTTTGTCTGGAACTATGTTAGGGGATTATCAGGAGAGCATAAAAATATTTTCTTATGTATAAACTCCTTGGGGAATTCATTCACTCTCGTGGTTTAATCTCGTGAAATCCTTTAAATCCTTCTTTTGCTCTTTATCCCCATGATTATTACTACTCTAGTTCTGGCCATTGTCATCATCAGTTTACTGAGGCAGGGTCCTATCAGTTCTCTTATCCAATTTGCCAATTTCCATTCTCCACACCATAGCCAGGTGCTTAAGAACACCCGGGTAGCTCAGTTGGTTAGAGTGTCGTCCTGATAGATATGTTAAGATTGTCCCTTTGATCCCTGGTCAGGGCACATACAAGAATTAACCAATGAGTGCACAAATGAATGGAACAACAAATCGATCTTTTTCTGTCTCTCAAATCAATCAATAATTTTTTTTTAAAAAAGGACAAATCTAATTATATCACTGCATGATTAAAATCTTTCAGTTGCCTGCCCTGTCTTATGCAAGCCTTATCTCTCTCTACTCTTTTCTAGTGCTTTGGTGTTAGACCTCTCTGAATGTCCTTTAATTCTTCCAGAGAGTAGTCTCTTTTTTCTCTCTGGATTGTTGTGTCTGTCCCCAAAATATTTTGTCTCCAATTCTGAACTAACAAACTCCTCTTTATTCCTAATAACTCAGTTTAAACAGCAGTTTATTCAATCATACAATCATCCTATATAATAAAACCCTAATATGCAAATTGACCGAATGGCAGAACAACTGGTCACTATGATGCACACTGACCACCAGGGGGCAGATGCTCAACGCAGGAGCTGCCCCCCTGGTGGTCAGTGCGCTCCCACAGGGGAAGCACCGCTCAGCCAGAAGCCGGGCTCACGGCTGGTGAGCGCAGTGGCAATGGCAGGAGCCTCTCCCGCCTCCGCAACAGTGCTAAGGACCCTTTGGGGGATGTCCGACTGCCAGCTTAGGCCCGCTTAGGGGAGTGAGAGGGCACAGGCCAAGCTGAGGGACCCCTGCCCAGTGCATGAATGTCATGCACCAGGCCTCTAGTTTATTCATAAGTACTTAATTGAGGGAGTACTATGTTCCAAGCACTTTATTCTTCCCTGACACTTACAATGATTTTCTAGATTATATTGTGTATCCTACTATACACAGCACCCTGTATTGTAATTGTCTGCATTATCTATTCTAATTCAAATCCCATAAGAGTATTGGTGGCCCAAGAGTAGAGTTGATCATTGAAACATAATAAATAATTATTTTCTAAATACATGTTTTCGTTATTACCTTTATGTTAATGAATATTATATAGGTAACCCACAAATGGAGGCAGTTAGTAAAAATTTGATCAATAAATTAATAAATCTATATTTCTTTATCTTACCAAACATGATTCTGCCACATTTTCCTGATGTAAATGATCTGTTGCTTAATTTACCTCACATAGTTTAGCCTTTTGTAATAGTAGTCTCCTCCAACATTATCAAATGAGATCTCTGTTCTTCAGTATGGTTTTGAATGTCCCCATAGAAAGACTACTTTCAACTTCTCTTTTATTGTCAAATATGGTCAAAGAGAGTAAGGCCAAACCCTTCTACAACAGGGTTGACTGTGGACTCCACACTTCAATTGAGTAAATTCTCTTTCTCTCCACCTCAGGTTCAATCTGGTGCATAGGCCAGCAGGAACACCACTCCTACTCAGCAGCTGTTCTGAATTTTCACAGTCTTGTTGAGTCCCTCCTTTTTTTTAATTAAAAATATATTTTAAACAATAAATCTTTTCAGAAAATACAATAAAACAAATAAATTAAAAATACCCATGATTTAACACTATCCAGACTTATTCAGACAATGTTTTTAAATTTATTTTTTCAGCTTTATTGAATTATAACTGGCAAAATTGTAAGATATTTAACTTTTAATTGTAAGATATTTAAAATGTACAACATGCAGGCCAGCATGGCTCAGTCAGTCTAAGCATAGACCTGTGAATCAGGAGGTCACGGTTTGATTCCACATCAGGGTACATGCCTGGGTTGTGGGCTCAGTCCCCAGTAGGGGGCATGCAGGAGGCAGCTGATCAATGATTCTCTCTCATCTTTGACACTTGATATTTAAAGAGATCCATTGAGATTTAAAGATATTTTATTACTGTTTGACCAAAAGTCTTGCATACTTTATTTATATTTTTTTTTATTTCAAATGTCTTTTATTTTGGTTTCCATTAAGATTTATCTCCTTGTCCTTAGTCTTTTGTAGTTTCACTAAGATACGTACATTAAGTTTCTTTCTTTTTAAATTTGGCTTCATTTTGGTTTTTCAGTTGAAGAATACTTGTCTTTTTTCTTCTCTTCTGAAATCAGCCACTTCTAATGTCACCTCTCCATCATTCTTTTCATTTCCTCTTTCTTGAACTCCAGTTAGATATAAGTTAGATTTCTCATTTTAACGTCTATGTCTCAAACTCTTTCATATTTTTGTTTCTATATATCTCTCTGTGGCATTTTCATCTTTAAGCTTTCTAATTTTTTTCTCTGTGTAAATAAATTTTTGTTTTGAGATGTTTTTATTTAGTTTATGTTTAAATTTACCTGCTATTTTTCTTAGTCCCTCATTTGTTTCTCATTACTGTTACTATTTGTTTTTTATGTATTTACATATTGAAAATCTTACTTTATACTATCTTTCTAGCTCCTTCATTACTTCTTATATTTGTGGTGTAAAATCTCCATTTATTGCTTATGTTAAAACATTCCTCAGGATGTTTTTTTTTAGTGTGTGTGTTTCTGTGTGTGTGTGTGTGTGTGAGCGTGTGTGCACTCACATTTAAATTTTTACTATGAGCTATTTCTCACTTGGGATATTTGTATCCCTGGGCTTCTCATGTGTTTGGTATATGAAAACATCTCTATGGTACTCAACATTTCTTTCTTTTTGGGGCCCCAGCAATTTCATGTTGCAGACTCAATTTTATATGATTTCTTATCTTTGGCTATCTGAACCACATTCACTTATGGAACAAATTTATCTTTTCATTTTTTCATGGTACACTTTTATTTTCCCCCATCTATAGCATAGGGTGAATTAATAGCTTCCTTGCCACTTTTCATGGCCAGCATTTGCTTTTCTAGCACTTTCTCCTGGATGGGACATCA
This sequence comes from Eptesicus fuscus, assembly GCF_027574615.1. Classification (NCBI taxonomy): domain Eukaryota; kingdom Metazoa; phylum Chordata; class Mammalia; order Chiroptera; family Vespertilionidae; genus Eptesicus; species Eptesicus fuscus. Next base: position 18,928,605 of record NC_072486.1, read on the forward strand.
TTTAAGGGATTAGCATTTCCAACTACAACTTCATAGATTCATGGCCACATTGTGTGGCTCTCATGGCTCAAATGGAGCATTAAATGCCAGTTTTGGCTCTATTTTCAGCCCTCACCTGCTCTTTTCCTCTCAGCATCTAGTACCTTTCTTTCTTTTGTGATAAGATATTTTTAGGTTTACAAAGGATGCATTTACCCAGAATTCCAATAATCTGTGACTCTATAACTCTACAGCAAGCCCAGCCTCCTTTACAGTGCATGATACACACACACACACACACACACACACACATATATATATACACGCACGCACACACACACACACACACACACACACACACACATATATATATATACATATATATATATATAATTTCATTGTTCATTTTATGTTATTTCTTTATCACGTTGGTTCCAACATATATCTAGGAATATAATGCTTGGTCAATATTATGTATTAATCTGTTGATCCTGGAACTTCTAACTCTGCTGTGCAATAATTAATTCTTACTGTTAAGTTTGACTAGAGGCCTGGTGCACAAAATTCGTGCATGGAGGGGACCTCCCTCTCGTAATCCGGGACCGCTGGCTCCTAACCGCTTGCCTGCCTGCTGGATCATTTCTAACCACTCTGCCTGCCTGCCTGATCACCCCTAACCACTCTGCCGGCCCTATCACCCCTAACCACCTCTGCCTAGGCCCCCGCGGCCGTGGCTTCATCCAGAAGGACATCCAGAATGATGTCTGGAAGGTCGTTCGGCTTTCTGGTCTAATTAGCATATTATGCTTTTATTATAGATATTTTACACAAAAAAAATCTAAACAATAATATACTCAACTTTATTTGGCATATTCTGAATCCCATATGTAATTTGACCTAATGGGATTTTTTATATTGTAACAATCTTAGTTACCATTAAAAATTTTATTATTTAATCTTATTACTACAACTATTTATAAGGATTCCATATAGAATTTCACTGAAAATATTTGGCTTATCCTTTTACCATAAAAAGTAGAAGTTAATTGTTATGGTGTGAAATTCAAGGCTCCTGAAATTTAGTATTACTCACAAGTTTATCCATTTGTGGCTACAGTTGAAAAGAAAGAAAAAGAAAAGAAAAAGAAATCCTGTAAAATCATAGCCATGGAGAAAGTGTAGCTCTCTAACTCCCATTTAAATTTCTCTGAAAGAGCAGGCAACCCCTTCATGGACTTGAACAGAGATGGGGTTTGATCACAAAGCCATGAATTCTCTGATTGCTATTTGGCCCGAAGGTTTACTGGAAGCATCACCAAACTAGTTAGACTGTTTTCCAGCTTTTCGATGGGCTAGAGTATGATTGTATTATGTGTTGACCCTGATTTATGTTGAAAACTCAGAAACATTTTTTCCAGAAGAAGTGCTTTGTGTATGTGTGAGCCTTTGAGTCCTGGCCCCATCTGAGAGTTGACTGGCTCACCTCAGTGTACTGTTCATTTATTCAGATGGCTGGACTCTAAAGGAGGAATCTTTAAATATCCAGCAGTATTTCAGTGGAATAAGTATTGTGAAGCAGATATGGGTTGTTTAAAATGCATCGCTATGATGTAATATGTCAGTGCTCAATTATACGTTTGCATGCACCTTAAAAATTTCTGTCTCTAGAGAAAAACTGATTGTCATAATGCTCCATTTCAATTAAACCCACATCCTAGGCATTCGGAGTTCCAAATTCCTGAAACCCTCAAGTTAATGTGTTCCATGTTGTAGGGTTAATTTACATAACGCTCTGGAGCTCCTGCTGCACTGTTTCAAATCTTGGTAACTTTGATATTCTCCATAGTGCTATACACAAATATTATAAACCAGTTTTCACAGAGACAAGTTATGATTATCAGCAGGAATTAGTTTTATGTGGTGATCTCTAACCATATTGTACCAGAACATTACCCAGACCCTCTTACTTCTGAATTTCATTTTGCAGTCCCTATAAAACACATCTGTTGCAGTTTGTGTGTGTTTTGAAAATTAAATGTTCTAATACCATTCTGAGTGACCCGGCCACCAAACCCATGTGGGAGAAATACAGTCCACAATCCAAGTTGTACTAAGTCTTCAGGTCTTACGGGAGCTTGTAACTCACTACACCACAGCAAATTTAAAAAAAAAAAAAAGAAAGAGAAAACGAAAGGAAAGTAACATTTCTGAATGTGTGTGCTTTCTTCTGATAAGAGCATAGAAAATTTCAGTTGACTCTAATGCAATTTAGTAGATATTCATGGGGGCATACTAGGTAAAAAAAAAAAAAAGATAGTATGCAAATCTAAATCTAAAATTAATTTACTTATAACAGGAAATTTTGATACATCACATTTTTGTAACTGAATTTATATTGGATCTGTTCATTTGAGCGTTTGACATAAAACTGCTGCCTGGGTATGTCTTAGAGGATCATCGCTGTCAAAGATGCAGTTAGAAATAGCAAGGGACACAAAAAGCTGAGGGCAGTTAAAACATCACTTTAAAACAAAATGTTTATGACAAAGAACACAAACTAAATATTCCCTACCAAATTAAGATAAAGCGAAGTGACATTATACATGCCCTTTAGCTACTATCAGATTGTGGGACTTACTGCTAGCTCCATAGTGCATTCCACTACCTCGTATGACCCTCACAAAAGCAAACGCATTCACTTAACATGTATCAGAGAGCCATTTTCAACTGGTGTGCTGCAAGAATGTTTAAAACATGCAATACCTGACTATTTAGTCAGGGACACTGACTTCTTTTTCCTTAGATTGTCAAATTAAAAAATGACAACAGCCAACACGACAATAGCCATATGGTGTGAATGAAACTATACCTAGTTTGTGTTTTTGTTAGATCAGCCATAAATATGTATTTTTTTCTGTGCCACAGAATTTCAGTAATTAGTTTATGTGTGCCATGAGATGAAAATGTTTGAAAATTGCAGCATTAGAAAAATAAAGGCTCAATTTTAAAAATATAAACAGTAAACCCTAGATAAACAGAAACAATTTAGAGTTCATCATCCTTTTCTTTTCTTTACTTTTTCTAAATTTAACTGCTTAACCTAAAAGCAGTATAGAGTTTCATTGACAGATACCCAGCTATCTACCTAGAGACTTTCCTTTGGTTACTTTCTTCAGTCTAGCAGCACAATAGTTCTCAAACTTGAATGTGTGAAATAATTACCATAAAGGATTTGTATACACAAAACCATGTGTATTATACTATAGGGGTTATTTAAGAGATTTTTCTAGGCCAATTTAATTCTGGACAACTTTCGTCGTATGTGCTAACTTCAGAAGCTAACCAAAGAGTTTCCACTTGCCCTTACTTACTTATGAGAATTATTAACACATTTCCCTGAAATCCATAAAATATACCTTTTGATATAATTTTAAACATATTTTCAGCTACAAGGACACTTTCTGAAAACTCATACTGTACTAAGGTATAATTTCCCCTTATTTCATATTGTATGTTGGTTACAAGTTTCCCCCAATTTTTTACAATATAAAAATTGTTTTAAAGGATCCATGTAATAATCCTCCTCTCCCAATGAATAATGGACTAGATAGAAATAATTTTGAAGGTTTCATTTTATAAAGCAGCTTAGATAATCTATTAATGCAAAATTATATTTATTACCCCCCCCCAGTTTTATTGAGGTAAAATTGTATTTCTTTTAAGTATAAACAAAAGCAGGCAAAATGTTTTCCCTCTGAAATTTCCATTGTCCTAAAAACTCATCATTATTTACGAATAACCGTCAAAACTGTCCATTATTTGTTTATATTTCAATATATGCCTCTGCAAAGTTCTGTAAGAATCACTGCTGTACCTTTTTGGTGGTGCCTGCTCACTGATTTGTTTAAAAGATGAACCTAGTGTGTCTTAACTTTATATATATATATATATATATAATCCTCACCTAAGGATTTTTTTTCCATTGATTATTTTTAAGAGAATAAATGGAGTTAAGGTGAGGGAAGGAATGGAGGGAGGTGGGAGACATGGACCAGGGATGGAACCTGCAACCCAGGTACTTGACCTTGACTGCAATCAAACCCTGGACCCTTTGGTGCGAGGGCAGATACTCTAGTCTAGCCATTGACTTGTCTTAGCTTTTTAAATTTCAGACAGCAGATTGCCAGGAGGTCAGATTATGTCCAAGGAGATTAGGGATCTTGATATCTAGAAATGGGTGATTGGGAATACATCTCTTCCATCCTTTCTAGTCTCTACACATAGTCAACATGTGTGGAGGATGATTTTTTTAATATCATATATGTTTTTGTTGTTGACAGTATTATAGATGTTTCCCCATTCCCCCCTTTTACTCCCCTCTGCCCACCTGCCACCTCTACCCCCAGGTCTCTACCACACTATTGTTCGGAGGATGATTTTTTAAAAGGCTTTTTCCTTGTCATTTTTTTTTTTATTCTTTCAATTACCTTATTGTACTAGTAATCAGGGCAAGATAAAGAAGGATTTCTAATGTGTTCTTTTCCTTATAAACTTAATTGTTACTGGTAGCTATCCTGGGAGCTTTCCACCATTATGATACTGTCTTGACCAATTTATTATTTTTCAGATAATAGAACTGAAAACAGAAATTAGTGCTTTTCTGTTGATACTCTGTCATTGGACAGAAAAAGAAACTGACATCCTGAGAAAATAAAATGCTCAACCATTTTGTAACAGAGAGGATGAGATCCCAGGTTTCAGGCTCTCAGCCAGTGTTTCTTCCAGGGCACAAGCTTTGGCATCTTGAAAGATGTGAATATTATTATTTCTATCTATAGTTGTTTTGTCCTATCTTTCTTTTAAAATAAATATGTTTTATATATGTCTTTATAAATAATTGAAAAAAATTGAAGTTAAATATAATGGGGTGGGGGAAGAACTGCTATGATATATTTTCAAAACAAAGTTTGAAAAAGACTGCCGTAGAAACTGACTAATATAAATAGTGACAATAATTACCCAACAGCAGAAACTAAAACTACTGACATTTGTTGAGTGCTTATGTATATGAAGCAATGAAATAAATGTTTATGTACATTATTTCTGATAATTACTCCTACAATCTTGTAAGATGCATGTTTTTCAGATGAAGAAACTGAGACATGGTAACATTAAATAACTTGCTCAAGATGGAACTGTGATTCCAGCTCGTTCCTTTATATTAAAATATTGCAACTCAAAACACTGAGTTATGGATACTTTAGGAAACATTCTACCTGCTGAAGGAAGATGATTCTCATGTAGTCATCTATGAATCCTACAACGTAGCTAAGTCAGTGGAAAGTTTAACATAATTCTGTGATTAACCTCATTTTAGTAAAACAATTTTTTTTTACTTAACCATAACATTGTGAAGATATTTCTAAGTGAAGATTTAAAAATAAAATTATACAAAAATACCAGCCTTTTGTAGATATGTGCATAAAAACTGTGTAGATCTCAGTTCTGTGAATATAAGGACTATATTGCCCACTAGTTACTTGCCAAAAGTGAGATGCCTGACATAAAACAAGAGTGTGATAAATATCTGTATAATAAATGCAACATAATAAGGACAGATTCAATGTAATTTTTAGTGCATACACTCATCTTTGAAGTAGATGTCATGCTATTTTTTCTTATGGACTCTACACCTAGCACTAAATAAATAAAGAATGCTTAGAATAATATGCAAGGTTTTTAAAGTGTGTTATTTTGTCAGTTGTGACTTTACCTACTAGATTTTCCTACATTGGATCTATACTAAATATTTTTATTTTTCAAGAGTTTTGATGGTCAGAGTATTGTTTATAATAAAACAAAGGTATAGAATAATAATTCTTTGCTGGCATTTTTCTTTTTGTTTTCTTTTTCTATTTTTCAATTACAGTTGACATTCAATATTATTATGAACTAGAGGCCTGGTGCATGAATTTGTGCACCAGTAGGGTCCCTCAGCCTGGCCTAGATTAGGCTGAAACTGGCTCTCCAACATCCCCTGAGGGGTCCCAGATTGCAAGAGGATGCAAGTCAGGCCAGGGGACCCCACCATTGCACAATTGGGGCGGGGGAAGCACACGGGAGGTTGGTTAGCCAGGGAGGGACTGTGTGAGGGCTCCAGGGTTTGTCCGGCCCATCTCGCTCAGTCCCGATTGGCCAGACCCCAGCAGCAAGCTAACCTACCAGTCGGAGCACCTGCCCCCTGGTGGTCAGTGCACATCATAGTGACTGGTTGACCAGTCGACTGTCTGGCCCCTGGAGGTCAGTGCACATCATAGCAAGCAGTTGAGTGGCCTTAACATATTGTTAGCATATTATGCTTTGATTGGTTGAACAGCCGACCGGATGACCAGACACTTAGCATATTAGGCTTTTATTATATAGGATTAGTTTCAGATGTACAGCATGGTCATTAGACAATCATATACATTGCTAAGTATTTCCCCCAGTATTTCCAGTACCCAACTGGCACCATAGACAATTACTACAATTTTATTGACTATATTCCCTATGCTATACTTTATATTTCTGTGACTATTCTGTAACTACCAATTTTTACTCCTTAATCCCTTCACCTTCAAGAAAAACTACTTATAAAAATTGTCTCTATTTATTATAAAACTAGAGGCCTGGTGCATGAAATTCATGCACTGGTGGAGTCCCTAGGCCTGGCTGGTCACCAGGACTGATCAAGGCCAGGCCCATCAGGGTGAGGCTGGAGAGGAGGCAATGGTCACTGGGCTGGGCACGGAAGGAAGGGATACTGGCTGCTGATGCCGCCATTGTCAGTGCCCCGCCACTGCGTGGTTCCTCGCCTCCCCCCTCCTCCTTCCCTCGCCCCTGTGCCACCACCGTGGCAGGCAGGTGGTGGGCCAATCAGGGCCTGCCAGCCTTGGGGAAGAACAGGGCATGGGAGGTTGGCTGCCAGCTTTGAGGAGGGAGCCAGCCTTCGGTCCCCCTGGGAAAGGGGCCGCATCTACACCCACCCCCAGTTCCTCATCCCAGTCTGGGGGCTGGCCCTAATCAGGCTATTGGGGCTGCTGGCCAAGGGAGGGACCACGGGAGGTTGGCCAGCTGAGGGAGGTTGACTGTGGGAGCGCACTGACCACCAGGGGACAGTTCCTGTGTTGAGCATCTGCCCCCTCCCTCCCGGTGGTCAGTGCACGTCATAGCGACCAGTCATTCCAGTCACTTAGGCTTTTATATAGAGAGATTTTTGAGGAAGATAATTTCCATTATATTGCTTAGGATCCCCCTGTAATAACAACTGTGAAACAGTAATTATTTTAAAAGTAATTTTAGCTATGAATAGAAAATTTAATGTAGTGGGAAATATCAAAACAGTAGTTTGGTAATAGGGGTGAGAGATAAATATTATTTATTCTATATTTTTGTGTCATAAATAATTCAAAACATTGTAGGACACTAAAAATATGCTGGCATTATAAAAACTCATTAAGAAATTGAACTCCATGTTTTTATAGGATGAGTTAAAAATTGGAAATGTATCTATAATTGTACTTACCTACAAAAATCTTACCCTACTTTGTAGAAGTATATATCCCCAGTGATAATTATATATCCACAGCTTTAAAAGAATCATTTTAACATGTCCATCAGTGAGAAAGAACTGTTATTGCTAAGATCTCCCAAGTTCCAAATTCTACTTATAATTCATGAATCTTTATCTGCCTCTCTTTGTTTTCACTTTTTGGTTATTGAATCTTTTTAGCAAGAAAAATAGCAAGCTTAGTAGTCTATCTTATATTTTTATAACACTTTACAATTTCAATAACTGAGTACATATTTACCATAATCTTGTGAAAAAATAGGAAAGCTATTATTCCCACTTTATAGAGGCAGAAACTGAAATCCCATGTAACCTCCTGAAGCGAAATAATGGCTTGAGTTGGGATAACTGAATCTTATTTCTTCCCCAAAGTTCTTCTGGTTCTAGTTTTATGTCCCAAATTAACAGCAATGTGTATGTGGTTTATCATTCTTAGTCTATTCACTAATTTACTAATGATATTCAGATTTCCCATCAGTAGCTTTGTGTTACTTTACCAAAGTTATTTTTCTAGAACAACTTGAAAAATATTCCCTCCACTGCTTTTATTCAGTATCATTTGTTCTTTGAAAGAATTCAATTTAAATCCCATAGAAAACAATATATACCATTGTCAGAGAAAGGAAAATTATGGCAAAAACAACAGATATATTGAAGAAAATTGGCATAGCCAAAGATCATTCTTGTGAACCATTGAGGTAAAAATTAATGAGATTCTTAAGGTAAAGAATTAAAGGCAATTCTGTTCATGATAATAAAAACTCACTTTGCTCTACAAGAAATTAAACATACATGTAGAAACATACCTTACTGGAGTTCTAAGTCAGTTATTAAAATGTTTGTGTAGATTCTTGATCTAATATATAAAATACTGTATAGGAAACATTTAAACTTATTAAACCCGTATTTGTGACATATGAGTATAAATGAGTCATTTAAATCTTCCAGTTTTTAAATGTCAGATCCAAAATGTGGAGATATAGATATATAGATATATAGATGATAGATATAGATATATAGATAGATTTTAAACAGGGAAAATTAATCTTAATTAGAATGTAACATCTTTTCTGTTTTTCTGGACCTGATCTTATCAATTAATAGACAAACATGTAAATTGACCGTACCTCCGCTATACCCATAGCCAATCAGAGTGAGTATGCAAATTAACCCAACAAACATGGCAGTTAATTTGCATACATAGTTGCCCAGCGCCTGGGTCCCGGGAACATCCTGGTACCCAGGTCACTCTGAGGTAGGCCCCGCGTGGGCCCTGAGCAGCCTGGGCAGGGCCAAGCCTGCAATCAGAGCCGAGGGGGCAGGGGCGGAGCCCACAATCGGAGGGAGCTGGGGGTCCCCTGCCCAGGCCTAAAGCCTCGGCCAGAGGCTTTAGGCCTGGGCAGGGGCCAGCTGGCGATTGGTATGAACTACAGAGGAAACACCTTTTCTGACTGCTCATTGGCTAAGCTTCCTGTATGCCACTGGTAATATTCTTAGTAACTTGGGTACTAAGAATCCAGAAAGGTGATCTAGGGTTTTTCCACCACACTTCTGGAGAAAAAAACGAAGGTCCTCTGCTGGAGGGCTAAGAAATGTCATATCCTGCCCTAGCCGGTTTGGCTCAGTGGATGCCTCGGCCTGCCGACCGCAGGGTCTGGGTTCAGTTCTGATCAAGGGCATGTACCTAGGTTGCAGCCTCCTCCCTGGCTGGCCCAGGTCAGGGCTCATGCAAGAAGCAACCAATCAAAGTGTTCCTCTCCCTTTGATGTTTCTCTCTGTCTTTCCCTTTCTCTTCCACATTCTCTAAAAGTCAATGGAAACATATCCTCAGGTGAGGATAAAAAAAAGAAAGAAAGAAATGTCATATCTTATGAAAGACAGATCTTGAAAATGCCTTAAGAAAGTTGTCATTTTTTCATGGTGAAGGGACTGGAGTCCGTGTTGATGAAAACACCTTGGTGGCTGTGGTGACTGGCAGTGGCTGCAGCAGCTGGGTGATGGGGCTGGTGCCTTCCCCTGATCAGACCGGTCACCTCCCACAAAAGGAGGCCAGACTGCAGTTTAAGCCCGCTCCCCCTGGCTTAAGGACATACCCTGAGGGCTCCCAGTATGTGAGAGGGGGCAGGTTGGACTGAGGGATACCCCACCCCCAGTGCACAAATTTCATGCACCGGGCCCCTAGTATTAATATAAACAGAGAAACTTATGTAATATGTCATTAAAATTCTTTTTTGGAAAATTTATCTGTAATAAGTTTAAAATAGTATTTTCAAATATATGTGAATGAAAAGAAAAATTTACTTTAATGCAGATGGGTAATGCAACATCTGATTGTTTTTTGCCTGGTTGTGGGAAAAATAAAACATCAAGTAAGTTAAGAGTACATTTTTTTCTCCTTCCATAAAGGAAAAAAATATATATTCTTACTCCTGAAATGTGGAAGTTTCATATCTTTCCAATTCTCTTTGTATAATTTGAGCTCTTTCCTAGCAATACATTATATCATGTTTCCTATACTAATCTTTGTATTCATACTAAAGCCATTATTATTGTTATTATCATTATCTTCTGCATCATCATCATGGTCGTCGTCGTTATCATTATTCGGAGTGGAGGAGATATAGGGTGTTGGTACAGGCTCACACCTTTTTTATAGCGTAAAAGCTAGAAAATATGCTCTGTGAATGTTTGCAGTGTTTATGTAATCAGTACCTACATTGCCAAGGTTTATTGAAAACAGCTGGGTTCTGCTGCCTTTCTCCCCCTTCGTTGGAACTGTTGCCAGAACAGGTAGTCAGAAATGGAAAGTAAAGGGAAATGCAGGCATCTGGGGCGTCTCTCAGGAAAGCAGCTGTGGCTTCCTTGGGAAGCAGTCATTGTTTTCCCACCAGCCAGGTCTCTGAATACCCTTGGGTCTAGTTCTGGCATGGCTGGCCTGGTAGGATGCAGTTTATGACTTAGGACTTACGTGAGAAACCTTTTGGTTGTTCCCATCTCTGGCAGAACATTGAAAGAAATCCCTCAAGGTGCAAGCCATACGTGGGCTGTTGGCCTTCTATTTAGCCTACTCTTGGAGGTACTTACTGGGGCTGTAATGATCTATTTGACACAAGCAAAAACAATACAAAAGAATATTTCCAAAGCATATGTTTCCAAGATATACTGTCCTGTTTTTAAAACCAGACATCACTGTTATTTCTGTAAACATGGCATTTTCCCCCCTAAAAATGAACCTATTTTTTAAGAGACTTGTTTTGTTTCCTAGATAGTAGGCAAGTAAAAATAATTTTTTAACAACACACTAAAAGACTGGGATTAGCAATATTGAATAATATTCTACATTTATAAACATGCTCTTCCATATATACATTTTTGTATATCAAGTGTTAAAAATCATAATCCATGTGAAATGACCTAGGATCTTGATTATGTGAGAGAGATGCCAGAAGCCTGCTCTTACTACATAGAATACAGGGAAAATCAAGATGCTCTTGTGATGGGACTCTTTGGCAGGGACTGCCACTCATTTGCCATAAAATCGGCATTTTGGTAGAGTAGGACTGAATGGTTTTCTTGATAATTCTTGTTGAAACAAAGCTCTTATTTTATAATGTAAATGCTTCAAATTTTGATAATAAAAAATAAAAGGGTTTTAGAATGGTGTAGTATTTTAATTTTGGGTTAAACATCATGTCTTTCACCATTACAAAGAGTTCTATTAGGACATTTCGGGACCATAATTAATCCAACAACATTTTATTCAAAAATTTTCAGTTTCAAAATATGTTAAACATGAGGGAAACAATTTTGTGGTAAAGCTAGTCATACAGAGGTAAATTAAATGAAATATTTCTAGTGATAGAACTTATTTACAGAAATATGAAAAGTTAAAAAAATTAACTAATGGATTTTAAAATTTGCTAAACTCTCTTGTACTTCAAAAAAAAAATGCAGTCATAGTTTTTAAGTCAAGGGGTCAAGTTATTTTCAATTGTTAGACCATCACTAATTTTAGTAGACACAAAAGTCTCAGCACAAAGTAGGTAATGTTCATTGAGTGCCTTCTTATTGTTTTTACTCTGTTTTATTCCCAGCTTTATAAAAACTAAAATAGACTTTCCTTAAAAAATTTAATTTCCCTGATTTCTTTTTTCTTCTGACATCTATAAAAAGGAAAGACTGTGAGGGTCCATGGTGAATACAAGAGGAAGAGTATGAGTATAAAAATATTGTTTTCCACAAAGTACACCTTAAAATTTTTCCCAACAGTATGGTCAATAGTCACCATAACATTAATTCTGAACAAGTGAGATTTGGTCCTTTATTAATTTGACCTTATTGCAACCTTTTCTCCATATCTCCATATTGTTCTCTTTCCTGTAGTTCAAGAAAAAAGTTCTAAAAGTTCTTAGTCTTCTATAGCATTAAGAATTTGAATGATTAGAAAGATATAAAGGCAGGCTTTAATTTTGAAAAGGCATGTATTTTAATCATCCCATGGATATATACCATGTCTTATCAACTTTGATTGTCTCTGATTTTTCTGTTAGTTGTGGTAAGTTGGGCATTGTTTGCACTTGTCCTTATGACAAACTGCAAACTAAAATAATCTATATATATAAAAGCCTAAGTGACCGTTATGACTGAATGACCAGCCAACCAGTCACTGTGACACACACTGACCACCAGGGCAGATGCTCAGCGCAGGAGCTGCCCCCTGATGGTCAGTGCGCTCCCACAGCCAACCTCCCAAGGCTCCTCCCCCCAGCCAGCTGGCCAACCTCCATGGCCCCTTCCCCAGCTAGCTTACCCCAATCACTCCCATCGGAACCTCCCACAGCCCCTCCCCGACTCCCAGCGGCCAGCCCCAATCACCAGCCAGGCTGAGGGAACCCACCCATGCATGAATTTATGCACCGGGCCTCTAGTAATAGTAATAATAATATGGAAAAACAAGAAGAAGGAAGCCTGGATATAGAAAGCATGTGATTAAAATATTTAGAAATATCCCAGGAAATCTATATCAATGTAAGATATATCATTGTAATGTTGTATATCTATAAAGATACTTCATTCATAACTTTGAATTTAAAGATGAAAAATCCACAGATGTTTTTGAGAAATGTAGCATCTATTTTCACTCAATGCTAATTATGGTTTATACAATTTCCACCAGATGAGTTTGCATGCACAGTAGCTAATTCATGCCAACTGTCTTTGCTGAATTGTAGGAAGGTTTTGGAGACCTCTAAGTGATTGCAAATCTTCTTGCTAATAATATTTCTTCTTTTGAAATGTTATTGTGATAGTGCAAATGTGGTAATGGACAAACAATAGGATATTCCATAGGAGTATTATTAAAAAGGATACACACTTTCTTGAGCAGCTTAGAATTTTAGAAGTGAATAAATCATTGTACATAATAAGATGTATTCATTTCTGAGAAACTGAAACAGTGGTTGCAGCAAAGTTTCTGGTTTTTTTATGTGTTTAAATTAAATTAGCACATTTTTGTCACTAAAATTATAAAGGTCTTTGCCTCTAATAATAGTAAAATAGTGAATATCTGAGTTTTCCAGTTTCAAAGTTCAGCCAAATTACTTTAAAACTTTGTTCTAATTTTAATTTGTGTTTATTTTCTTTAAAAAAATTATATGACTGTGGTATATTTAATATATTATCTTGTTTAAAAATTCATATTTGAAAATATTTAATGATTAAGGAAAGTATATATTCTTTTCCAATAAGGCATTGTTATCACATAAGTATTCACATAAACTTTCATTTTATGTTGTTTTTCCTTAGTGAAAACCTTTAATATATATACTTTTAGAACTAATATATAATAATAATGTTTTATTTAAAGTCTAAATAGTAATAAATATTTATAAGACCACATATCAAACAGCTGTAATTGTATCTGGTCTTGAATAGGGTATAGAAATAAACACAGAGAGAAGACACAAAACTTCCCAGTAAGAGGTACAGTGTCTGTAAGTTCTTTTAAGCCTGTTGTTTGTTTGTCTGCATGTGCATGTCAGTATTTTAGTCATATATAGGATAATTGGGAGAATAATTCTCAATTTCTTTTGAGTTGGCATTTGTCAAATTGTAGTCTTAGAAAGTTCTAGGGGGGGAAACAATCTACCATTACTTAATATCTTCCTAATGTTTTCATTTCAAAAGAACCTTCAGTACATTTGAGTCCAATTTCCATTTGTATTCACTTGTTCTCTTGCATTACTAGGAAATAGAGGTATTTTCTAACAATTCAAGTTTGATCTCTGATTAAGCTCTTATCTGTACAACAGATAATGGTCATCTCAAAAAATCAGTATATTATGTTTAAAAGTATATTTAAGAAAGAATTGCTTTTTTTTTCCCAAAGAATTTCATAAAAGCTTCTGTATGTCTAATGTGTTTCCATCAAAATTAATTGTTACTGTTATGGTTGTGTTAAATAGGCAATTAACTGGTATTTTATGAACTTCATCAATATCAGAGAACTACTTTTTAGGTAAAAATCTACTCTTCCATTTTATAGACAGCTTATTATTTGTTAGGGATACAAAAAGAGATATTCATTCCAGGAGAATTATTTACACAGCCACGTAAATGGTAACGCATTTTTTTTTAATTACTTGAAAGTGATTAAGTTTCAAATCTTCACAAAAATTATATTGTATATTTAAAATATTTTAAGTTTCTGCCTTAGCAATATAGAATTTAGCAAGCAATTTTACCCATTATTTACAAAATGACTGTTTCTCTAACTTGTTCATTCAGCATTTTAGTGATTTAAAAATTTGAATGAACAGGTTAGTTATAATTATATTACCACTACGAATAGGCATATAATTATATGAGATATTACATCTCAGTGACTGTTTTCTATGTCAATACATATTTGTATAAATAAATACATGTTTGGGAATCAAAATAAATTTGAACTATTTCAGAGATTTTATTTCTCTTGTGGGTATGTTACAGCTTTTATTTTATTCACATGTTTAGCCAATGGTTAAATGCTTTGCAAAGTGAGATGTTGCTAGCTAGTTCTAATGAAAATTTGTCCACTTCTCAAGGTGATATTTAATTGTCTTTGCTCACCAGGTCATTTATCAATATATACAGTAGGTGGATTTAAACCAAGAGAGATGGATATGGACATAGGTATAACTTTGTAATTTAAGGGATAGCAGTTTGAGGAGAGGTTACATGCACACTTTCTTATACTTTATCTTTCATTTAAGATTAGATGCCTGACTTGCTCATATATAGAGCCATTTTTTTAAACGGGGAGGACCAGCAGAATAACACATCCGTTCCCACTGGGTTTTAGTGTAGTTTAGTGACTCAGATTAGCCACCTGCCAATTGATGAACTTTTTGGAAAGGGGTGGAGGAAACATGGAGAGCATCTGTGCAGGCCAAAGTTCAGGCATCAGAGTAGAGGGCCCTAGGAAGTCAAGGAAATAGCCTGAAGATGAGGGCCATTAATGATGTGTTAGCACAGCGAGGGCTTGACATATTTTGGATCCAGGTGTTAAAATCATGGGACTTGCTCAGATTTAGGCTAAAATAAGTGTTTGTTGAGTTTGTACATATCCAGAAACATAGTATCTGTAGACTAGAGAAGAATTTTGCAAAAAACTATGGTTGCCATTTTTTCTTATACTACTAGTGTAAGTAATAATTCTATCTTCATTTAACAAATAGTTGAATGAGATATGTGTTAATGAATGGATCTCAAGTGATATGTTTAATCATCAACTATGGAGAGCTAAAATAAAAGCTTGATATGAAAATTAAGAGAAAGATTGGATGAGGGAAAAATTAAAATGGAATGACTGTTATAACCAAGGAGTTATATTGGATACACATTAAATAATTTTATAGCTTAAAATTTTATATTAATAATATATTTAGATTGTGCACACACAGACATATATTAAAAAATATAAAAGCAAATCTGTTTTTTCCTACTTATTTTCTAATGGGACAGGGTTAATATTTCAGGGTTATACATATTTTGAGTAGGACATATTCATTGCATGTAATTTCTATGCTCCTGTGCCAATCTGGATTTCATTATATATAAGAACTCCATTTATGCTTAAAATATTGATTGTGAAAAGGTCTCAGAAACTTAACATTTTCTGACTCAAAAATCACCAGGAAAGTGCAGGTGATGACTAAAAAAGGGGAAATGAATTCACTATTGATGTTCATATTCATTGACCTGACTTCCAAGGATGTGCAGTTAGATTTTCTGGTGGGGGTGGAGGGGGCACTAAATAAATGAAAAACATCATCTCTGCTCTGCAATTTTGTAGTTTGTGATTTCTTGGTAAACCACATAAATCCTGAGTTGCCATTGCCTCATCTGCAAACTGGATACCAATTCTTCATGGTTTCTTATAAGAATTAAACATCACAGTCTTGTAAAAGGTACCTATGACAATGCCTAGCCTAAACATTAATTTGAATCTGACCCATATGATTCATCAACTTTTACCCCTCATCACTTTGAGGGATAAAACCTAAGGGCCTAGAAAACAACAACAACACAGATAAACAAAATAAAACTGCAAAATGTGCAATATTGAATTTTTGGGAAGACTCTAAAAGCATTTTATAAAATTGGAAAGTACAAGATCTGTGTGTTTGTTAGGAATGTTCCCTAAAATAATAGTACTTGGTTACAGTTTATTTTTTCCTATTTATTTATTTATTTATTTGAGAGAGAGAGAGAGAGAGATTTGTTGTTCCACCTATTTATGAATTGATTGGTTGATTCTTCTGTGTGCCCTGATTGGGGATCAAACCCACAACTTCGGTGTATCATGAAGATGCTCTAACCAACTGAGCTACCCCGCCAGAGATTGATTATAGTTTCAAAAGGGGAGAGATTTAGTTGTACAATGGTTGATTAACGACAAAGGCATGAACTGAAATTGTAATCTTTTTCACTCTCTTGCTATGTCAGAAGTTATTAATATTTCTGGAACCTCAGGTGAAACTGGATCATCTAAGGGGTAGGAATTGAGGAAGGGAAGAATTATGACATATTTACGAGATTTTATATGCAGTTTTAGAGGTTTCACTTAAATTGTCTTCCCCAACCTTCACTCATGGAAATAATAATTATGATCCCTGGGCACTAGATTCAAAACCAATAAAAACTCCTATTATCAAATATATTTCAGATTTCAGGACCCTGTACAACACAAGGTACCCATTAATTGCTTAAGGATTATTATGGAACCAAAATAAACTATTTATCCTGATGTTACAGGTTTATCTCTCACTTGAAAGTTGTCTTCTCAGCTATCTCTCTGTCAATATTAACCTATCATCATAGACAAATAAATTCATTGCATAATATAAGGCCTTTCAAAAATACCCTCCAACCCTGGTATTATTTTATCTGGAACCATCATAAGAAATCCCATGAGGTCATGTCTCTTGAATTACAGTCAAAAGAAACAAAAGCAAAACCAGACTTTAAATATATTGTATTTGATTTCTGAGGTAACTCCAAAATGTTAATGCTATTCTTGACTTCTGCTTCAATGTAATTGTTGATTTTATTTTGGATATTTTTTCATATCGTAGATGTTATAGGCTCAAAGGAATGCAGGGATTTGAAGAAAACACTCAGATTTGAGAATGTAAAGGATAAGGGTTCTCTAGAAACCAGACAGTTCACATGAAACTGAACAACCTACCCATAAAATATAAATATCAATGTTTAGGAGGATCTTTTTGCTGTTGTTTTCCATGTTTAGTCTTTAATAGAAAAATTAACACAGTTCAGAGTATTTTCTGTGAATTAGTGGCTGGCCTCAGTTAATGGCCTTGACTTCACTTCAGTCCATCACTCCAGAAGGTTTCCTATGCCTCCATCTTATTACTTAAATGTGCTCCTTTGCATATTTTTATGGATCTTTCACAAATAGCGATCTTCTTCCTGGGAAGAGGAAACTGGACACATTATAATAGTTTGGAGAGGAAGTTTGCACACACACACACACACACACACACACACACACACACACACACAAAAGATAGGGAAACTCTTACACAATGATCTCATTAACCTTGCTGTTTGGGCATTATTCTTTTTCATTATCATACTAGTAACACCAAAAATGATGATCATATAAACAATCCTATAGCTTTAGTACATATGTAATTATAAGAGGAAGAGTTAGCTTAGGAAAGATCTGACGGGGTAAAGAATATGACTAGTGCTTGGATTTTACCTCAAGTGAAGTAGAACACATTCATTATGGCATTTTGATTATTAATTGTGAAAAGTTCTACAACCAAGAATTCTTACTAAGGATGACGCTATAGTCATTTTTATTCACATCAGTAGAAATCAAGAATTTCATTTGGGTAATTTTTGGTGATTTATTGGGAATATGTGGTGTTACTTGAAAGTAAAGAATAAACTCAATAAACTCTTATGAATGCTTATTATGATGTAGTTACATCTTCAATTTTAAAAAGAATTTTGCATTTATATTTTTATACCTGATAAGATCAAAAGATTGAGAAGATAAGTCAGCAGTAGTGTTTATAATTTAATTCATGTTGGGTAAAGTTCATAAAATGCTGGATCATATTGCCTTAGAAAGAAATTAGTTTTTAATAATGTTTTTATTTCTCCCTTTCCAAAAGTTTAAGCTTTATAAACAATGAGATCATTTACTACAATACAATAAGTGGTATGCCCAAGTGCTAGAAGAAAGTTCTGTTTCATTCAATATCTGACTTATATAGCCCCATCCCTATAAATGACTCAGATTTGTGAGTATATATAAAAAAAGAAAAAGCTACAGAGACAAAACATCTTACTTCCACTCCTGTCTTCACATAGCATGTTTTTAGCTGGTTTGGCTAAATTCTATCAGTGAACAACTGCTACATTTAATTTGAATTATCTAACTGTTGAAAATATTATGCTTATTTTATCCATATTTTTAACTCGGTTGAATGAAGGTACTGATTTAATTTTAATTGTTTTTCCTCTTTGTGTTTTCTTTCTTCAGATTTTTTTCTCCATCTGCATTGCTTTCTGGGGAGTAAGAAGCATGCAACAACTTGCCTCTGGCCTTTGGAAATAATTTCAGTTTGTACACAATTCTCTCATTTTAATTAGTTGTCTATAACCACAATATGTTGATACCAACTATAAAAATAATGATCTTATGTCATAATTAATGAACCACTTATTTAGTGAAAGATAATATACTTATATACTCTTGCTTGCTTCCCACATTTATTATTTTCTCTTAAAATTAAAGTTAGTTGCAGGTACTTTATTGATAGGGATGACAATAAATGATTTCAAATGTAATGATATTATGTCTACTGGTAGTATCTAATGAGAAGAAGTAAAGGAAGGGAGAAAACATAAAAATAGTAAAGAAGAGGAAAGATGCCATTTGCATTGACTTGACAACTTTCCCTTTGCTGTTTGCTAAAACTGTGTTATACACTGTTGAGTGGGCTCCACCTCCTGGCAACCCGATGAATGAGTGATGTCCACAAGTTCCTGTGTTCAGTAGCCCTGCTCAGCTCCTGTAGACTCAAGCCTATGGCTTCCTTTATGCAGTCAAATAATCTCATATTTGATCTTCTTCTTTCTCTGCTGTCTTCTATTTTTCCCCAGAATTGTTGTCTTTTCCAGATAACCTTGCCTTCTCATGATGTGTCCAAAGTAGGACAGCTTCAATTTTGTCATTTTTGCCTCCAATGGTGTTTCAGATTTAATTTGCTCTAGGACCCACTTGTTCATGTTTCTGTAGGTCCAGGGTATCTGTAGAGCTCTCCTGAAACACCACATTTCAAATGAGTAAATTTTTCTTATCAACCTTCTTCACTGTCCAACCTTTGTCTCTGTACATAGTAATTGGGAATATTAGGTGTGGATGATCTTAGCCTTGGTCTCTAATGACACACGGTTGCTCTTGATCTTTCCCAATTCTTTCATTGTTGCCTTTCCATGTCTCTCTTGATTTCTTGACTGCAGTTTCCATTTGAATTGATGACTGAATCAAGGTAAGCAAAATCATGAACAATTTTAATGTCTTAATTTTCTATGTTAAAGATGCATATTTCGCCTATAGTCATAAATTATTTCTTCTTCTTCTTCTTCTTCTTCTTCTCTTCTTCTTCTTCTTCTTCTTCTTCCTCTTCCTCTTCCTCTTCCTCTTCCTCTTCCTCTTCCTCTTCTTTTTGTTAATCCTCACCCAAGGATAAGTTTTCATTGATTTTTAGGGAGAGTGAAAGAGAGAGGGAAAGACAGAAAGAAACATCAATGAGAGAGAGACACATAGATTGGTTGCCTCCTGCAAGAGCCTCAACCAGGGCCTAGGCCAGGAAGGAGCCTGCAACCAAGGTATATGCCCTTGACAGGAGTCAAACCCAGGACTCTTTGGTCCACAGGCCAGCGTTCTATCCACTGAGCCAAATTGGCTAGGGTATAAATTTTGTCTTCTTTAGTGTTCAAATGCAGTCCTGCTTTCGTACTTTCTTCTTTCATTTGTATCAGCTGTCATTTCAAATCATTGCTACTTTCTGCCCATAAGATGTTGTTATCTGCATTGCTTAAGTTATTGATATTTCCTCCACCAATTTTCACTCCTCCCTCTGAGGCTAGCCCAGTTTTTCATATGATCTTTTACAGATTAAATAAATAGGGAGACAAAATGTACCATTGTCTGACCATTCTGCTAAAATTGTGCTTAGGTAAATACTTATCATCATAACAAGTGTATTACATCATTTATCTGCCTAGGATTATATTTACCATTGAAAACCACATAACCTAAGAATCTACATTACAGAAAAAGATATAACTGGAATGAAAATGTATAGAATTTGTCAGAATTAATTGATTCAACAGATTAATTTGTGATACATATGTCTAATATGTTTGGTCAATTTGTTTTGGTAGATTGATAAGCAGACAGTAATTCTGTTATTTTAAATTGTCACAATAATGTTAATAAAACTCTCTAAGTTAAATCACCCCAGGCATTTTGTGTACATTATTCATTGGGATTGTAAGAATCTGCCAAAATCATTAGGAGGAAACTGACAGGGATAAGCAGCATAAGGTTCAAAGGGGAGAAGACTCAAGGCAGGTGAAATATTTTTCTTCCATTCTTCCAATATTTCTTAGATTTAAAGTTACAATTTAAGAAATCAAAGACATAAGCACCAAATCAATGAATGCTGTCCTTCATTGAGCTCTGCCAATATTAATCATTGTGTTACACTGATCAATTGGTTAACTTCATTTAAAAAATATATTATTTAAGCTTTGAACAGAAAAGTTAATTATTGAAAGAGTTAGACTGAAGATGTGTATTGGGATTCATGAGGCAGGATTGAAGTACATTTATTTTTCAAACTAGAAAAGCAGAGGAAGTTAAAATTTTGTATAATGGAAAAATAAGTTATATTTTAAGCATCAGAAGTAGGGACTCACTTTTTGCTTCATTCTTCTCTTTATCCTTTTTTTAAAAATATTTTTTATTGATTTCAGAGAGAAAGGGAGAGGGTGAGAGAGAAACATCAATGATGAGAGAGAATCATTGATTGGCTGCCTCCTGCACACCCCCTACTGGGGATTGAGCCAACAACCCAGGCATGTGCCCTTGACCGGAATTGAACCCCTGAACTCTTCAGTCCATGGGCCAGTGCTCTATCCTCTGAGCCAAACCAGCTAGGTCTTCTCTTAATACTTCTTAATTCAATACAGAGTACAGCAAATACTTAAGCCCATCACAAATATTAAACCCTACCTTTGTCTCTTACCAACAGTTCTTGCTGGACTTGGCATGTATAAAGCAGGGAGCCCTCTGCTGGCTTAAAATTGCTAAATATCTAGTCTAAAAATTCTGAATTCACTTATGCTTCTAAGTCCTAAGGCAGTCTATAGCTTACATCTTTCAGGAATGAGAAGAGAGTTTTCACAGATCTTTAAAATAGGTTTTTAGTATGTCAGAATAATTTGTTTCCCCATGAGTCATGTATACATACTTGAGTATATGTGATTGCATAGGAGTGGCCTCAAAATGAGTTTAATAATTGATGTAAATAATTCGAAAATGATAAAATATACTTCTATGGGGAAGTTCAGTTTTCTTCAGGTAGACTCAAATTTATTCCTCTCTCTCTCTCTCTCTCTCTCTCTCTCTCTCTCTCTCCCCCTTGCTGGTTAGAAATGATTTTCTTTTAGAAATGCAAAAATATTTCAATCTACAGATTTCCAGGCCTTTGAAAGTAGAAGTGATTCCCTGATAGGTTGTGTTCCCAGATCCTGTGTGTGTTAACCAGTGCATTTTATTCTTCACCTTCAACCTTCCTAATTTTCCAGTCCAGTTTTCTCTTGCCAAGCACTAATACATGATGACAGATCATATAACTATTATTAATGTTGTAAATTGATCTTGAGTGATGCCATGTAATTTATGCTTACTCTTGACTGGAAGCAGTTTGACTCTCTCGTTCTCTCAAGAGGAAAAGCCCTAAAAATAGGACTCTTGAATTACTCACCACTTCAAATGGAGATATGCAAACTGACTTTGCAAATACTTATGAAGATTCTGAGGTTTGCTCATTTACCATAAGGGAGGATAAAGAAAGAGAAGCACATTTGTTTAATCAGGAGTATTCAATTAGCATTATTTTATTTAGTCTCTAAAATCCAGGGGATTCAGTGATGTTAATGCCATTTTACAGAAGAGAATTCTGAGGCTAGAGGAGATTTCAAAACTTTCTCAG
The DNA here is from genome assembly GCF_027574615.1 of Eptesicus fuscus. Lineage (NCBI taxonomy): Eukaryota > Metazoa > Chordata > Mammalia > Chiroptera > Vespertilionidae > Eptesicus > Eptesicus fuscus. The sequence goes on from NC_072486.1 coordinate 18,950,997, forward strand.
GCTTATAATGCAAAAATCTGTGGCCAAAAAAAAAAAAACCTCTGACATTCCACATCAAAGTTCATAATGTTTCTCCATTCCATGATGTCAGATATCCAAGGCAAATCTTTAAAATTTTAAGTTCGGGAGTTTAAGTTCAGAGTACTTCCTATTTAATTTGGTGCTTCAAGGTACAAAATAAAATTCAAAGGATAAGTACTTTTGTTAAAGGATGGATTAGTTGATTAGGTGAATGAGAATAGAACTTCTAATCTTTCTAAGGCCCTAGGTTTATTTATAGAATTGCCACATGTCTGAAGGAACTCATTTCTGTACTTGATTTGATTTGTTAGAATTGCCCATTACTTTAGCTCTATTTGTTATGTCATTTACTTCCCCTTCATCTTGTTCTTTCTGATTATTTTTCTTAAATGTAATTTAATCATCTCATCATCATGATATTTAGCAATGTGTGGATCTTTAATTATGTATCTGAAGTCCAATTATGCACCAAAGTATATGAACCCTTGTTAAATTTAACATTACCAGCTTGCATTATTGCTTATCAGAGGTTCTCAATGTCATTTTACTGATAATAATTCAAACATTCCGTGTGGAATTTTCAATAGAACCATTGAGTGGAATTCTTTAAAGTAGAGTAGGTTATGGTGGACAGTCATGTGACTTCTCCGGGAGATCAACAGTGGTTAGAAAATGAGCTCCCTTTTTATGCCCTCTGCTCTATTTTTTCATATTTGTAGCTTTCAGGTTCCCAAGGAGAAATTGAAAACAGAGAAGCTAGTTGGCTTTCAGAAGCTTAAAACATTATTAATGTCACTAGTGACCGGCGGAGCGAAATCGCGCAAGACCCGGGACCCCGGGGCTACTCTGTGGATTGCCCCAAAAAGGTAGGCGGGAGCCGCGGGACCCGCAGGCCTAGCTGCGCAGAGCAGCCTCCGCACTGCGCACGCAGCGTCAAGTCCCCATCCACCTGCGCACACCCGCTGCGCCAGCAGCCTCCTTGTGACAGTGTGAGGGCATCACGACGTGAGGGCGAGGGCGTGATGACCTCCTAGGCGATTATTAGTATAGATGTCTTTCGGCAGCATATATGGAAGTAGGCTGAGCTCCATTCTGACCCTTCCCCTGTGAAAGGAAATTTAACAGAAAATGTTCTATCTGTTGTTAGATTTTTCTTTTCAGTTCTTATTCCAGTCTGCTGTCCTTTCTTCTCAATAGCATAACAAATTAAAATTCTCCCTCCCTAAAGACTCAGTTAGAAAAAGTTATTAGCAAAAGAAGAAAGCATTGATGATTTTCTCTGGTGGGTTGTATCTTCTTTTTGGAATTCCACAACTCGAACATCTCTAGTCAGAATTTTCTATTCTAAATACCACACTATCCAGAAATTATAAATTCATTCTTTAGTGTGTTCTTCCTTTTTTTTTTTTTTTTTTTTTTAGCTGCAATACATCCAAAATGCTAACTTGCATATTTACATTACAGAAAACAGAAACAGACTTTGTCTTTATGCCTGTCTTTATAGATTTATGTGAATCTTTTTAAAAAATGCAAATTTTGGGTAGGAACATCAGAATTCTGATTTAATAAGAACACAAGCCTCAAAACCCTGTCTGGTCATGTTTTATCTCAGGACCTTCATCAAACAAATGTGAGCACTGGACCAGATCATGTCTGTGGTCCCTTGTAACTCTGACCTTCCAATGAGCAATTTATTCAAATTCTACATTTGTTTTACTACTATGATCAGATTTTGACTTGAATCACTAACAAATCAATGAGGTTTTATTTCAGAGTATGTTTATAAGAAGCAAGTCAATGGGGCAACCTTGGAAAAAGATAGGCAACTATTAAGGCATACTACAAAAAATAAAATCATTGTCCATTTAAGAATCCTAGAAAAATTTACAAAATCTAATTCTTATTTCTCAGACATGCTTCCCTTTTTAATACCTATGATCTTTTCTTTGCTTTCTGTATTTTATTCTATTTCTTCCTTTTCATCTCCCTTCCTCATCTTTTATACTACAGTTAAATTAAAGCAACTTGATATGAAGCATGGTCTACATTACCTCTTTTGTGCTTATTATGGCTGCCACATTTTGATTTACTAGTTGATAAATTACTTCTTTGGCCTTCTTTTCACTCTTTTGGAGTGAAAAATCTCAGGTAGTTCCTTAATGAATATTTCCTCTGGAATGAAAAACAAACAGCTATTTACTGCCCTCAGAAACCTTGAGTATGAGAAATTCAGGAAATTCATGTCATCAGATACATGTGAGTGTGGTCTGCTCTGTACAACTGCAGGGAGCATCCCAGAACACAAAAATAAATTGCTTATTGTATCAGGAAAACATTCAGGTTTTAAATGTATTATTAAATGTGAATGGTAAGCAACATTTATTTAAGGGACTAATATAGTGTTTTGTGGGTTTTTTTTCTTTTTCAGAAATATAACCTATCGTCTTAAAAATTTAATAAAAATAGCTTTCTCTATCCTTACCTCTCTGACTGGAATATATGAGAGGCAAAGATCAAATATAAAAATTAGCTTTATTTGAGTATTTTGATCATTGAAATACTCAGCCAAAATTCTGCCTCCGCAAGAGACCCCAGAGTTGTGTGAAGGTATGGAAGTGTAGTAGATGCTGCTGATAGAGATTTTGCCCCTTAACATTTTATTGACTGACAAATTCAGCAAGCACTGATTACAGCACAAAGTTGAGTTTCCATTTAGCTATCTAATGGAATAGAGGCTTTGAAAATTTTGTAAAATGATAACTCATTTTCATACATCATCTATATATATAAAAGCCTAAGCGACCAGCCAACTGGCCAACTGGTTGACCAGTAGCTATGACATGCAATGACCACCAGGGGGCAGATGCTCGATGCAGGAGCTGCCAAGCTGCGGTGACTTGGCAACTGTGGTTCTCAGGTGACACACCTGGAACCAGAGAAGAGGGATCCCTATTCCAGGATGCATCACCAGAGAACTGCCCTCTCACAATCTGGGATTCCTCGGGGGATGTCGGAGAGCCAGTTTCCGCCCAATCCCTGCAGGCCAGGCCAAGGGACCCTACTGGTGCACAAATCCGTGCATGAATCTGTACACCTGGCCTCTAGTTGGAAATAAAAAATGAATCCTAAAGAAATGTCAAAATTAGTTGACATCTTTTCTCTTTTAGTAGATCTTGTAAACCCCTATTTGCAAAAAAACTTTAATAATACAGGTCAGATTCCCCATGGCAATTCTTACCACTCTCTGAATTCCTTGGAGACTTGCTGGTGGCTCACTACAGTTTTCTCCAATACTCCTCTTGCCATAATTCTCAGTAATTCAATATCCACATAAATGATCTTCTAGTATCTTGGTATCTCAGTTCCTTGGTTTTCTTGCCCCAGTGTTTGTGTTATCCACGTTACATAAGTTATGTTGTGAAAACTAATGACTGCAATTCTGCTGTAGTCTCACCTTCAAACATCCTAGTGTCTAACCATGCAGCCTGTGTCAGCTCAGGATCTCCGTCACCACCATTTGTCCTACTGACACATTCTCACCACTTTCCCATTGTATTTTGCTTCTTCATGTATTCACTTACTTTTTTAAATGTTTGAATTTCATGGATAACCACTTGCTTTTATTAAGTCAGAAAAGGGATTAAATCCAACTATTGGTTTCCTCTATGTGTGCACTCCTTTCTGTAGCCAAATGTGAGTGGGGAAAAGCGGACAACCATGAAACTGCTCACAGACTCATGATTATACACCTCAAGCGAGCTCTTAATTCTGTCCAGCAATCATATGATACTTCCCAGTCCGATTCACTCTCCCACACGCCTCGATAACTGTTTCATGCTCCTCGAATTTTCAACATATCTTTAGTCTTAATTGATATAGCTCCTCATTTCATTGCAAACAAATAAATAAAATTATCGAAGAGCACTTCACCTAATACTGTCACCCAGTCCTGTCCCTATTAATGAGCTGTTCCTGCTCCTAAATAGGGCTAACCTCTATGCTTGTATCCCAGTTCCCATCCACCCTAGCCTACTGAGATATAGCTTCAGTAATTCTCAGTTTTCCTCAATCTACTGTATCATTCCTGTCAACATACAAAATTGCTGCTATTTTCCCAAAAATTTTAAAAAGCTTTTATTTCATTTCTCCCTTGCTTCCAGATAGCCCTATTTATCTCTATTGCTCTACCTTAAATTTCCTTCAAAGAGTTATCTCTAATCATTGTTTCTGTTCTCTCTCCTTCCATTCTCCATTGGGCACACTTTAGTTGGGTTTTTACCACTCATTGCTCTGCTGAAATTGCTCTTACCGAAGTCATCACAATGTTGTTAAGTCTAATGACCATGCTCATGACCATTACCTAACTTAACTTCTCAGAAGCATTTGACACTGTTATCACACTGTCCTCCTTAAAATATTTTCTTTCCTCAGTTTATAGGACAACTCACCTATTTTTCCTCTGAACTCATGGGCCCCTCTTGTTGGTTTTTTTGTCATCTCCCCATTTCCTAATCATATCAGTGCTCAGAGTTAGAACTCAATCTTTGAACATTCTTAATTGTCTACACTCACACTCTAGATGTCATCATTTAATCCCATAGTACTAATACCATCTTTAGGCTGGAATCTCCAAATGTATATCTTTGGACCATAATTCTCCCCTTAATTACAGACTTCTATCTTATTGACCTTGCCTCATCAATTATAGTAATAAAACAGCACTTACTGTGTGCCAGACAGTATTCTTTGTATTTTACATGTGTTGATATATTTAATCCTCACAACAACTTATGAAGTGGATAGTATTATTCTCACTTGTCAACTAGGAAAACTGAATGAGAGTAATTAAACAATTTACGCAAGATTATACAACCAGTAATAGCACTACCAGGATTTGAACCTGAGCATTCTGGTTCCAGATTTACATAGTTATCCTGTTACTATGCTATACTATATCTCAAATTAGACAGTGAAATGGCATCCTTCAGGTGTTGAAAACTGTGCTTCTACTATGCCCCAATCCTGCTTCTTTCCCATCATTTGCATCTTGATTGAGAGCACGTCTAGCTGTTCAGACTAGAAACCTCAGAATTCTCAGGGGATCCTCTTTGTCTTTCATAATTCACCAAATACACCTGCAGTGATATGTACTGAGTGACCCTCAAAATTTATTCAGAACTTAATTGCTTATCACATCTCTTCCACCTAAACTACTTTGGTTTCTTCTTAATAGTATACCTCCTAATATGTCTCACTGTTTCTAACTTGTAACTCTGTAGTCTATATTCAGTATGCAACCAGAATAATTCTATAAAAATATGCCTAACTATATCATTCCTCTTCTTAAAATCCTCTAGTGGCTATTCACCTCACTCAGAGTAAAAACCAACCCCCTCACTATGCCATCTAAGATCCTACATAATCTTGCCTGTTCATTTACCTCTCTGAATTCATCTCCTCCAGCCCCCACCCCTCATCCACTTCTCTCTGGACACATTGGATTTCTCACCTTTGTACTCACTGGTTCCTCTGATTGGAATGTTTTTCTTCAGATGTTTGATTACTGGTTGAATTGTGTCCCCCCAAAATTGATACGTTCCAAGTTCTACTCCCCCTACCCCATACCTAAGAATGTAACCTTATTTGGAAACGGGGTCGCTACAGGTGTGAGTTTATATTGAAGTAGCATAGACCCTAACCCAATATGACTGGTGTTCTTATACAGTAAAATGGGAAAGTTTGGGCAAACACACACAGACAGAGAATGACATGAAGACTATAGTATTTTTAATTACTTCTTTTTTATTTTGTTTTCTCTACTAACTGTCCATAAGAGCTGGAATGAGTTGTTATATTATAGTGCTATTCCCCCAGCTTCTCAAATAATGACTGATATACAAGAAGTACTCAATAAATATTAGTTATGTGAAAGAATTAATGAACTCTTTAGGTTTTTAAGACCATATATGTAACTCAAGGAAGAGCCAACATTCTTTTGGTGTCAGTTTTGACTGAATCCCCAGGCAATAGTTACCAACTAATCCTAAATTCTAAAGTGAGATTATAGAAAAGCATGAGGGACCTACATTGTTGAAATTTAATGCTAAGACTCTTGATTCCTCATACAATATTAGAAGACTTTTGAGTTTAGAAGATGAGGATGAAGCATCCATCTTATATAAAACCTGTTTGAAATTTTAACCCTGCTATTTGGCTTCTGTAAATGCTTGCTTGCTTAAATAATAAGGAAAATAAGACTACTCCCACTTCAGAGAGGCCATTAAACCTTCCCCGGACGAAGTTATCAGTGCTGGCACCAGGCCAGGCCTTTGGTTGAGGTCTCAAGGCCCCAGCACATAGGGGATCTTTAAGAACTTGCAAAGGGGGCCGGAAACACTCCATATTTGGGAGACAAAGAAGGTAAAAACATATAAATAGGGAAAGTTCCTCCATGTTGGGGTCCAGAATTTGAGAGACATTTTCCTCTGGGCCCACGTGTAATAAACGTAACTCCATCTCTCTAAGTGTTGCTTGGTTCTTCTCCGGTTTTCTGTAACAAGGATGGGAGAGAGAATTTCTGGAGAGAGCTTGTTGATGTGAAGATCCCACCTGCCCTTCCTTTCATGCGAGAAAAATCCGTGTGCTTCCTTCCATTTCCCTCAAACTTGGTAAGTAGAGCGTCAAAGAGTCCAATAAAGAGCGTGGTGGTCATCATCTAAAGTGTGTGGCATGCCCCAGTGGACTTCTGTCTGACCCACACCTGTCTGGTCAAGTGGCTGCACTGGGGAAGAAACCACATTCATAGCAGTGGATTTCATTTGCCAGTTTTCTCATGGACTAGGAGGAGGTGGGTGAGTGTGAGAACCAACATAAGACCCCAGGGAGACAACGTATCAGTTGAGAGGTGCTGGAGATTTACAGGCAGATGGTGGGTGAAGGTGGATCCAGAAGCAGCAGAGGTGAAGGCATCAACCTTGTCAGGAAATTACCGGAGGGATTCTAGTGGGTAGTTAGCCTTAAACATCTCCATGGCATAGGGAAAACCGGATGAAATCATTGGTGGCCAGGAATGCTCTTTCCTGATTTTTCTCTTCTCTGCTTCAACCATGACTAAGCTCCGAGCTTAAGGATTGAAAGAAGATGTGACACAGTAAAGAGAAACCAACATTGAGCCCCTTTTATACAACACTTACCCATGCTCACATATTCACTGCACACTTCTCCCCTGTAGCTAGCCAAATTGTGAGGGAGGCACTGGACAGGGAGAAATGCTAATGAAATTCAGAATTGTTTGTTAAACATTGACATTGTCATATAAATTTTTGAACTGAGAATATTTTTATGACTAAGGTGACTACAGTAGTTATATTGTCAGAGAGTACTCAGGTAAATTATACATGCTGCCCAAGATGTCATTCAAGGGCAAAAAAAAAAATAAAAATAGTTGGCTGTGCAGAGAATGGAGGGAGAGTAGATGAAATGAAAGCAGGTTTTCTTCAGGTGGTACCTTTGAGTCCTGAGTTTTCAGCATACTGGCCCTACATTTCACTGTGCAAACAGGGAAGAGTCTCTCTTTATGAAAATTATTTTAAAATTACAAGAAGCAATCTATATGCTTTATGTAGAATAAACCACCGATACTCTAATTTTCCAAGTATGCAGTAATCAATAACACTTATTTTGAAAACAATAAAATTTAAGCAAAATTATATAGTTTTTTAATATAGAATATCTATCTTGAGACTTCTGGAAGATGGCATGAAAGTATTATTTACTGACTTTTTTAAAGTAAAAAAATCACTTTATAAGCCATCTTCTATAGCTAGTAGTGTGGGAAAGGTGACTAGGTCTAGAGTTGTTTTCTTTTTTGTTTCAGCATTTTTGAAAGGCACCAAAGGAAATAAGACCAATCCAGAAATCATTATTTCTCTCCAATTTTTCCTTTTCCCATATGAGCAGAGCCTGGAAGTGTACAGACACATTAGGGAATGTTTCCACTGTGTGGGAGAAACATCTGCAGTGTACTCCATGGACCACCAGAAGTGGAGTGAGAAAGAAGCATGTGGGGGCGGAGGCGGCAGACAATAAAAGAAAAACTGGGAGCTAGTTAGTCGCAAGCATCCAACCGAATTGCCTAAGCTTCAGGTTACCTTTCATGTTATATAAGAAGTCTAAGAGCCATAACGTGCTTGGGAAAATTATTTTTTAAAATGGTGACAAAATAGAGCTCAGAGCATACCCTTCAATTTTTTATTTTCTGTGAGCATGGAGAATGTTAGCATCTGCTTTGCACATCACCCTCTATGGAACCTATGCTGGGTGGTTTTCCTAGGTTCTTTCTCGTCGTTTGCAGCTTATTAAGGTTGCCATGCAAGAGCCCAGGAACCATAGGCCCCCTCTCAAACCAAAGAGAAGCACAGTGAAGATAGAGGTGAATTCTGAGTGGATTCGTTGTAAAACATCAGGGACAAAAAGGGCTCTTAAATGCAAATTATTATCATTAGAAAGTAATATGCAACAAATGAAGAAACATTTGAAAGAATAATGTGGTCTAGCAAAACAATCCTGCAATCTGCATTCAATCAAAACTGACCAAAAATGCTTGCAATGGTCCTTTGTGTTGTTGGGAGCCAAATGCTTTCTGGAACTCATGAAGCAAATTTTACCAAGTGGCACATTACCAACAGAATATTAGTAAAATAATACCAGCCTTAGAATTGACTTTTCCAATAAAAGGAAGACTCTCCAACTATCATGGCCAAGGTATTGAGAATGACAATACTATTGATAAACCTGTAAATGCTCACAGATGAGTTTAACGGGTTGGTTTGTTTTAGTAAACAGCACATGACTGGACATCCTGCCCACCAAATAGCTTATGTACGAGACAATTAAATCCAGTATACAGAGTTTTGAAAATCATGTTGGACAGGGCTCTCCTTAGAAGGTTGAACAGGAAAAATGCATACAACGAATGGTTGAAAACTGCTTAATTAATTTTAATTCTGGGTCAATTTAATGTCTCAAGTGCAGTATTACTAAAATTCTATTAACCTTATTCTCATATAAAACAAAACACATATTCTTTATAGATTGTGGGTTTTGCTATTCACTTTTGGTTCAGAGTAAGCAAGCCTTTGGGGCTCTAATATTTAAAAAAAAGAAAAATGCTAGCCCTGACTCAGATTAAGTTTCAGACAAGTCTTCTGCCTCCACCCCTCATGATTCACGCCTGGATACATGAGAAGGGCAGCCTCCTTGGGACATAGAATGGCAGTCAGAAGACAGAAGCTCTGCTGTCTTGCATGAAAGAACTACTTACTTAATAGAACTACAAAATACCATAAAGCTAGAAGGCAAACTGAAGAGCTTACATTTTCTAATTTAAGTATTTCATGCCTTTACATTTATATTTATTGTTGTGGAAGAGAGCCTGATAAAATTAGTTAAAAACCAATATTCAACCAAAATGGTTCACTGAAAAATAACAGTAAATAAGTCTATGACCTCTTTGAAGCATTTTGAAAAATGATAAAGTAGGTTGTATTATGAATATAAAAAAAACACTTTCGTGACTGTTAATCTTATAGAAATATTTTTTATTTATATTCTAGAAGAAGTTTAAAAGAATAAAGTTTTCTTTTATTATTAATGCCAGTATTACATAATAGAAAATGCACTCACACAATAAAACAGTTCATTTGTAGCTCTCATGATTCCCTTAATCTTTCTTTTCTCCCTTCTCCTTCTCCCTCTCCCTCTCCCTCTCCCTCTCCCTCTCCCTCTCCCTCTCCCTCTCCCTCTCCCTCTCCCTCTCCCTCTCCCTCTCCCTCTCCCTCTCCCTCTCCCTCTCCTTGTTTTTCTCCAGAGAAATAACATTTTATTTCTTTTAAAGCTTTTTAGAAATTTGAATTTAAATGAGCATCCTGGTATTTGAGATACAGATGAAGTACAGGATAAGGCAAAGATGGGGAGATTAAACTGAAGACTGTTTCCCTGTATGGTATTATAACATGCCCTTTTCTGTCTAATTAAACTGTGCTTAACAGTAACAATCACATTATAGAACACTGTACTTGCAAAAGGGACAGTTATCCAATTTCATGAGCTTAATAAAAATATTAACATCCCTATATTGTCTTTTTTGAGCCCATCATGGCATTAAAGAGAATTGGGTTTATGCAGTTTTTTATTTAATTACAACTATTTGATGCCAAAAGGCCTAATTCATACAGATCTAACTGCCACTTGGCCCCCAAATATCTCATGGATGTTATATAGATTGTCAGTTTCTTGTGTTGGTGCATTAACTCATTGAATCTTCACATTGACCCTATTAAGTAGTTATTATTTCATTTTTAGTTGAGGAACAGCCTTTGAGAGGGTAGGCAGCTTGCCAAACGTCATATGTTGGTTAAATGGGAGACACTGATAGAGAACCACGCTTAACTCATCTCTCACTGAGCTGAAAGCCAAGAACAAAAATCTAGATAAATAACGGTCTTTAGGTGAGAATGGTATTGATAAAGCAGTCTGATTTTCAAGGATACTGATGCATCTGTGCATGTAATTAACATTTTACATATTAGAAATTGAGGCATTAAATATCATGACAAGTAATAAAAAACTAAACACTTGCAAACTTTAAACCCCTGGTCTGTTGTTCTCTTACACCTTGAAGAATGAATGAGCATTATGAGATGCATTTACTTGGATCTTTGTTCAACTGTGTGGGTTTTTGATATGAGAAATTTTATGTTCTCTGAAGTCAGGAAGGAACAGGAAAATAAATAAAAAGGATAGAGTATGCAAAGGAGAAACTCTCTTCAATTGCTAACACATGCCATCATGATTAATAAAAATGTATATTTGGTCTAAAGACATCTATTTTCAAATATGACTAATTTTTCTTGTGCTAAAATATACATAAAATTTATCATTTTTTCCATTTTTAATTCTTCCATGCTCTTTTTTTTTAAGTGTCAACATAGAAGTTTATTTCATTCTCATGTGGCATTCAGGGGTGGTTAAGAGTAAGTAGATACTTTTCATTGAGCTCATCCAACGACCCAGGCAAGCAAAATCTGCACATGGCTTCCATCTCTAGGAGCAGGAATAGCAATTCAATTGTTGACATTTTTTAATTTTTTTTTCTTTATTGATTAAGGTATTACATATGTGTCCTTATCCCCCCATTGCCCCCCACCCTCCACTCATGCCCTCACCCCCGTGGTGTCTGTGTCCATTGGTTATGCTTATATGCATGTATACAAGTCCTTTGGTCGATCTCTTCCCCTTACTCCCACCCTCCCCAACCTTCCCTCTGAGGTTTGATGGTCTGATTGATGCTTCTCTGTCTCTGGATCTGTTTTTGTTCATCAGTTTATGTTGTTCATTATATTCCACAAATGAGTGAGATCATGTGATATTTATCTTTCTCTGACTGGCTTATTTTGCTTAGCATAATACTCTTCAGTTCCATCCATGCTGTTGCAAGTGGTAAGAACTCCTTTTTTTTACCACAGCATAGTATTCCATTGTGTAGATGTACCACAGTTTTTTAATCCACTCATCTGTTGTTGGGCACTTAGGCTGTTTCCAAATCTTAGCTATGGTAAATTGAGATGCTATGAACATAGGGGTGCACATATCCTTTCTGATTAGTATTTCTAGTTTCTTGGGATAGATTCCTAGAAGTGGGATCACTGGGTCAAATGGGAGTTCTATTTTTAATTTTTTGAGGAAATTCCATACTGTTCTCCATAGTGGCTGCACCAGTATGCATTCCCACCAGCAGTGCATGAGGGTTCCTTTTTCTCCGCATCCTCCCCAGCACTTGTCATTTGTTGATTTGTTGATGATAGCCATTCTGACAGGTGTGAGATGGTACCGCATCGTCATTTTGATTTGCATCTCTCGGATGATTAGTGACTTTGAGAATGTTTTCATATGTCTCTTGGCTTTCCTTATGTCTTCTTTCTAAAAGTATCTATTTAGGTCCTTTGCCCATTTTTTTATTGTGTTGTTTATCTTCCTTTTTTTAAGTTGTATGAGTTCTTTCATGCTCTTTGATTTAAAAAAAAAACACAACAATGTGAATATTTTCCATAAAAATTAATGCACTTAATTTAAAGAAAAATAAAGACCTGGTGAAGAGGTTTTTCAAACAAAATACAAAGAACACCTTCTTTCTATCATTACTGAGATACTAACTTTTAAAATTTGTTTATTTTTGGCATGTTTCAGATGTGTAGACCTCACCTCATTAATAGCATTATACCCTTAATCTCTAAGGTTTTTGAGAGTAGATGGATTTCTTAATTGGCCAAAGTAATCTATAGCCAACAAAACTGGTTTTACATCATTGTTTTTCTCCTCTAATTTTAAGAACATTAGATTTAAATTTTATGTTGGTGTATATGAAATGTTTTTTATAAATACCTTAACAATATAGCTAACCAGCCAGGCAAATATGAGATAACCAGTTGCAAAAGATTAAGTGACTTGTCTTGGTCATGTTGTTAATGAGTGACAAATAATAAGAACATATCCTTTTGATTCTTAGTGAAAAAGTAAAACAAAAATGCCTACATTTTTATGAATGCATAGCATCCTGCAGGTTTTATCAGAGGGTATAATTTCAGTAACATTAAAACTGCTCTCATATTCTGTTTTCTCTTATTACAGGAGAATGTGAATAGCAATATGTGTTGTCTACACTCCCATATTCTGCAGAGTATCTTTTTCTGATCACTAATAAGAAATGTTTCACATATTCAGTTCTAGTCCTAAAAAATTGGAATGGTTACATGCTGAAGGGCAACACTGAGTCTGGTGCTGATCAGAAACTTGCCTGTGGTTTGTCTCTTAGTCCGTCTGCTTTTCAGTCATCATCATGCAGAGAAAGGAAGAAGCACAAAGCCTGAAGAAACAAAACAATGGACTTCTTTTTGATGCTTCAACATAGAAAGGAAATATAAATAAGAAATCTAAGAGCCCTGGCCAGGTGGCTCACTGGTTGGAGTGTCCTCCCATACACAAAAAGCTTGCAGGTTCCATTCCCAGTCAGGGCACATGCCTAGGTTTCAGGTTTGATCCCCATTTGGGCTGTGTGTGAGAGAGAAACAATTGATGTTTCTCACATTGATGCTTCTGTCTCTAAAAATAAATAAAAACATATCCTTGGATGAGGATTAAAAAAATGTATAAGCTTTTATTTTTTCTCTTAATTTGTCAAGATTTCTCTCTTGACAAATTAAGTAGGTATGAATACTGAAGTATAAAAGTAAAAGACGGTCAATTTAGATTAATGTGGTGTAATGAAAGAAAATGGCAGGCATGACATGATGTTGTGAGCCATTCCTCCCAATGCATCACTTAGTATATGATGACATTATTGCTTCCTTGTGATCTTTGTTCAGAAGATCCATAAAGCACTAATGGACCTGCTCTGTGACCTCCATACTTTTATGCTAAAATCTGCTGGGACTCAATCCAAGCTGACAACATACGATTAAATACAAATTTCAGAGTAGATATCCTTCCCATTTGTTACTAAATACTAAATTATCTCCAGTCTTGAATTCTGTATGTTGTTATGAATTAATTTGAAAACTCTGGTAACTAACACTTATTCTAAATATAATGTTTCATTTAAGGTAAATTAAAGTTCTTTGATAGTGAAAATGGAATGGATGATAAAGACTAGTCATGTTATTTTTAAATTATGTTTCAAAGATTAAAATGTTATGTGAAAATATGTAAACTCTTTTAAATATAAAATCATTTGTGAATTAACATTGGGAAATGAAAACCAAAGAGAAGAGATTAGATCTTATGTAGAGAAGACACAGAGAAGAGATAGAAGAGATAGAAGAAGTAGGGATTATCTAAAAAACAGTAGAATGTTTCTTTATTCTTCCACTCCAAGCACAGTAATCCTTATGTATACTAATAACATGAATTATCGGCCAGAAAATAATAACCATTATGTTTTTTAAAACAACTGTCCCTTGTTCGACTGACTGCTTAGACCAGCCTTAGCAATTCTGAGTACATGAAGCCAGAAATGAGGGAAAAGAATATTTTCCATGTGTGGTGAGAGTTACATTAAACAACTAGCTCTTTTCTTTTTTAATACTGACATCTATTGGAAAACAGAAGAATATGTGTGTTTGCTTTTTTAAATCAAATAAAACTAATTAATTTAAAACACTAATTAAAATTTAAAACGAAGGGTGTATAATAGATTAATCATCTTAATGATATCATCCTCTGTTGGCCTGAAAACACACTTATGTGAGTTTTCAATATCACATACCTTTAAAAACAAGTAGTTATAATTGAAAATATGACTATAAGCCCTTTAAAACTCATGCACTCTAATGTGCTTGTGATTCAAACTAATAATTGAATATTAAATAGTGAAATAAAAGAGTGAAGTTTGATTTTAGTTCAAATGTCCTGTTACAGGCTCTCTGAAAATTTTTCTATCCTTATGAATTCATAACATAAAGAAAAGAATGTTTCTGAAACACTTTAATTCTATCTGTAAATATTCTTTTAACAATGTTTTGGGCAAAATATGTGTGTCCAGTAAAACATGTATTCTTCCTATGTAACTACTATCTAAATCTTTCTTCAAATTGGGCAGATCTGGAGGTACTAAGCCTGCATGGGTGTCTTGTGAATACAGAACTCTCAGACATTTCCATGGAGGCACAGAACACACAGCTCTGAGGTAAGGTCCTGGTTTCATGAAGTAGGCTGTAAAGTACACATTTTCTTTACATGGGGCTGGGTTACAGCCCTTACCAAATATCCCATTTACTTTGAGTTCTTACCAATATAAGAAATCAAGTATACAATGGAGAAAAGTATTTTTTAATTTAACTCTTCTCTTTCCTTGATTAAAAATTAGACACTTAAAATTACAGAAGCATTACATGATTATAGTGCAAATACAAATAGTATATAGAGAGTAAAAAAATGACAATTCCTCTTTACCCTCCCAAACACCACTCCTCCCAGGTGAAAACTATTTTACTAGACTTTAAAGGATACAAAAAGTGTGGCATATGTATCTACTTTCCTATGTCTCTATGTATTTGGGAGGAAATATTAATTTTAGAAATTTAAGAAATACATAAAAGTACAAAAATTTAAAAAGTAATAATCCCCCAAATGCTACTATCGAGGAACACTTGTCCTCAATATTTTAAATCATTTCACTTTTCTCTCATACAATAAATACCGTATAAGTAAGAAAACTAAAATGTGATCATACTCTTCATGTTATTTTAAAATTCTAAATGTGTTTAAATTAACATGAAACTTACAAAATTAAGGGAAGTTGAAATAAAGCCAAAGGAATCTCTGGCTTTAAGTAAATGTTTCTTTACTATAAAGATATCAATTGCTAAAGATAGATACCACTAAATATAAGGAAAAAAAGAATATGAAGAGAATATAAAAGAAATATCAATAAAACATAATTTTTCTTAAACTACGTTTTCAAATTTATACCGCATCTATTGGCTCTTTGCTAGACAAAATAAAGAATTTTGAAAACTTAAACTCCCAACTCCCTTTGCATTCCTTATCCCATGTTTTTAAATAGCCATATTAGTTTTTCATGATCATGGATCTGTAATCATAAGTACTACAATATGGTACTTTTTACATTTATCTATTTTGTATTTCAGTTATATATTTTTATTGTTATAATCACATTCCTTTGCCTACTCAATTCATTGTTTTACTTTGAATCTCGGGGTGATAATCTACTGGTCAGAGATATAGCTTACTGTGTTATAGGGGCTAGATCATACTCGTATTGGTGTAAGAATCATATATGGCTTTATAATTTTTTAGAGTCAGAACAACATAAAAGGCAAAAGATGAAGCATTTGTTCCATAAAAATAGATGACATTTTTCTTTCTTCCTATAAAATGAGCTATGTCATGCTTTTTATTGTTTTTAAAAATTTATACAGTTATTCTTTGAATTAGCTACTTTGCATGCATTTAGCATTTCTGGAGTAATACAAAAATCTTTATCCAATAGAACTAAAGAGAAAAATGAATTCAGTTTAAAAATACATATGAAAAGAGAAGCTATGAAGAGTTTACCGCTTAAGCAGATATAATAGAATATAATTATTTCAAAAGCCCTTTTCTTTGAGATTGGCCTCTTAGCAAAGTTATTTGTGTCTATCAATTGTGATGATAAGATGTTTCAGGTATAAAAGTTTTACTTGGTATTGTTTGGGTCTGAATGCAAAGGAGGGGAAGGCAACAAAGCACCATCCTCTTCCCCAGTACCTCACGTGTCTGTTACTTTCTACCCATTCTGGATTCTGGGCAAGTGTCATGCTTCTCTCCATTCTGTGGAGGAGAAATGCTGAGCTTGCAGAGTCCTCACAGACCATCTCTACGTATTGGGGCTGAGGACTGTGGAACTCGCCTGAATCTCCCTCACTGTAACTTTCAAAAGAAAATGTGTTCAACCACCAATGAAAGTCTTAGGGGTGCAACCTGTGAAAAATATTGCTCTTAATTCCAACTAATTCAAATGTCAGGTTTTTTTTAGGTCCAGGTGTATTAGTCAAGTTGGGTACAATCAATGAATTTACCTCACTTTTCTGGGGCCTAAGAATTACTCTTGCATCCCCACTTCTGGCACTCTGTGTGGGATTAGAGTTAACTAAATAAGTACTGTCTTCCTCCTAAGCCAACAGATGCCTCTGCAAGAAATGAATGGAAATGGCTTAACCCACACATCCCGACACACTGATACTCACTTACTGAGATTCACTTGTTGGGGTATCTGGGGTATATCCACTGTGGACAGCTCCCCACCTCTGCTGGGCCCAAAGTATAGCCATGAACACGATTTTATTCCTCATTCCCAAGCCTGAGATATCCTAAGGGTTACAATGAAGGCTATAATTTAATTTATAATTTCTTGGCTACTAACAATTAACTATCAAATTTAATCTGGAGCTTCCATGCCTCCAAGCTTTGCTGTGATGAATAGAGCTCTCTGGTATTGGTCTCTGTGTAGGAAGGCAAAAGAAGTGCACTTGTCACTGCCTGTTGAGATGTAGTTATGATTTTGAAATTATTCCACCCCTTCAATACTTATTCCAAATGTGGTCTCTACTCCTTTTCCATAGAGAAGGTTATTTAGCTATCAGGGTGTGTCTGCATCTCTGAAATAGTCCATCTTGTCACAATTTTGGACATTCTTTAAAGTCAGCTCAGAACTGTGAGATGATATTTCCCATGAATATCTCAATTTTCTCAATGTATTTTCCATATTTATAATAGTAAAAGGAATAAAATTTAAATGTTAATTAATAGGAAATTGGCTAAAAATAAATTATGATATGCATACAGAAGCAGCTAATTAACTGATGTAAAATTTTTCATTATTTACATGAAAAAAGCATAAGAAATTGTTTAATGAAAGAAAGTGGTGGTTAAATACATTACACATCACCAAAGAGAGAAAATAGACAAATCCCTTGTGCAGAAGAATTATAAATAATTTATCTAGATATTCTTCCCTCAAGGAGGTGGAACTTAACTCCCTCTAATTTACGTGTAGGCTGTGCATAATAACTCCCTTCCAAAAGTTACAGTAAGGAAAGGGGTAAAATTTTTATACTTTGCCCTGACAAACATTATTTCGGCAGGTGAACAAGGTCAACATCAATAGTGATAAGTCATGTTGATAGAATATTGCCTTGATATAATGTGAGGAAAATGGCCCTTTACCTGGGTGATCTTCCTACCAAAAATCATAACCCTAGTCTGTTCTTGAGAAACAAGATCAGTCCAACAAACTATAGTGACATTCTACAAAATACCTGACCAGCACTCTTCAAAACCACCAAGATCTTCAAAAACAAGGGAAGTTCCAGAAATTATCACTGCCAAGAAGAGCCTGAGGGTATTTGACAGCTGCAAAGAATGTAGTGCTCTGGATAAGATCCTGGAACAGAGAAAGGATGTTAGGTACAATAACTAAGGAAAGCACGGCTGGTGTGGCTCAATGGTTGATCATGGACTCATGCACCAAGAAGATGAAAGTTCAATTCCTGGTCAGGACACATGCCTGGGTTGTGGGCTTGATCCCCAGCAGGGGGTGTGCAGGACGAGCCAATGGATATTGATGTTTCTCTCTCACTGATGTTTCTACCTCTTTCTTCCTCTCCCTTTGTCTCTCTCTAAAAAAAACAAAACCCAATAAAAATATGTTTTATTTTTACAAATATAAATTCAGTGTGGACTTAATTCGAATGTATCAACATTGGTTTATTAATTGTGAAAACATACCATACTAATGTAATAAAATGGGTATGAGGTATATAGGAAAACTTTATAAAGCTTTTCTATAAATCTGAAACTGTTTAAAATCTTAAAAAAATAAAAATGAACATTATGTGTAGCATATCTTTGTTAATGGAAATTATTTATGTGTGTGTGTATACCTAGTGAGACACTTGGAATGACATTATAATATGCTAAGTTGGTAGTCCTTAGATGGTGAGGGTTTTTTATTTTTATTTATCTGTATTTTTCTATGTTAATCATGTATTACTGGTACCAGTAAAAAATAAACAAATATAAATTCATCCCTATGTCCTCTTTTAAGTAGCTCTTTTTAGCTAGCAGCTTTAGAAATCTTACACAATACAGAAATGTATTTTCCCACAAGAGATGGAAAGGTGTATTCTCCACCTGTATGAATCTGAACTCTGGAAGCACTTCACTTTCTCTATGGGCTCTGTGCCCTCGGCGTGACAGATTTGTCCTCAGGCTGGCTTCCCTCGTGCTCACAACCTAGATCCCAGCATTAATTACATGGCAGCGTGCTTTCTCATTCATATCCAGTGGAAGATGGGGAAACACCTCCTGCGACCTTGGAAAATGATTTGAATCAAATCAAGTCACTGTGCCCATCGCTAACTAGTAATGTTTGCCATTGAATATTACAAATGCTCACTGGCCTCAAGCCAAGTTTCTTGAACCAGTTGATGGGTTAGGTCTAATCAGGATCCACTTGGAACTGGAAACAGAGTAAATTACCTGGACACTGGGCTTCCCAGAGAAGACTAAAGCAGTCTGTTATAAACCTCCTGGGGGAAAGTAAGTATGCAAATGGACACGCCTCCCTAGATTATTGATTCTCACTGGCTAAGGGCAGTGGTAACATACACACCAATTACCCACAATCTACCTGCAATTTAGGACTTTAAATAGCTTAGTTCTGTCCAGTTGAGAAATACAAACGATAGTGTGATCCACCAGTCTGGCAAATCTACATCCATCAAAAGGAATAAGAGGTGGAACAGGAGGCCAAAAATATAACTTTGACAGATGCCCCTCTTCAAAAAAGAAAACATCACAGGACAAAAAGAGCCCCCACCTTAACACATTGGCCTACCTTTGAACCTAATACAGTACTTGGGTCAGCAACAAATGGCAGCCTATGAGCCATTCCAGACTGCTGCTGTTTTGCTGCATCTAAGGAGATAATGATGGGCTTTCTAAATGGTTGGGGAAAAAGTCAAAACAAGAATAATATTTTGTAGCACAAGAAAATTACATGAGATTCAAATTTCAGTGTCCATAAATAATGGTCCATTTTCCACAGAGGCACTCATCTACATTCTACATCTTGTCAAATCCATCTTAAGTGAAGCCTGGGGCGGGGGGTGGGGGTGGCCTGGGAGGAGGAGGGACAAAGTGGGGGGAATGGGAAATATCTGTAACTCTATGAACAGTAAAAAAAAAAAAAAATTTTTTTTTTAAAGAGAGAGTTCAGGATTCAGGCTGCTTTAAATGTCCAGAAAAGGGAGAATGGGCGGGGCAAGAGGTGATGACTCAGACATTTAGGCACCAACAGGAATCCAAGGAAGTATGCAAAATCTCTAAATCTCTTTATTCCCAGTCCTTTGAATCCTGCAGACTAATCATGCAAATATGTGAAACAGGAATTTTAGTGGTAAAATAGGACAGGTTTAGGAAATTTTGGAAATTAAGGGGACCATGGAGGAAGCACAGGGCTGCAGAGCAGCAGAAGGTATATTTCCATAGAATAGGGAAGCTGAAAAGCTGCAACAGGTACATTTCCATAGAACAAGGGAGCTGAGAACAGCAAGAGGTCTATATTTACAAAATAAAGGGAAGGAGAAGAAGGAAGCCCAAAGGGAATAGGAAAACGATAAGGAAGGAGGGGTTGGGGAGGGGGGGGAGATTTCACATGTCCCCTGTGAGATTCCACCTTTGAGCCTAGGAGGTACTATAGTAACTAGTCTAAGGGAATAGTGACAAATCAGAGGGCATATCAAGGCACCAGGATCTGCACCCTTTATACTAGGTGTACCAGTTAATAATGTGGATTTTTTTCAATAGATGGTTACATGTATGTTGATATATATGTGATTTGATATGTATGCTATTTTGTTGTATTGACAGCAAGCTTCAAAACTTCATATGTAAAATTTGCTGAAGGTGTTAACATCATAGATATTTTTACACTTAAAAATGTTGAATTTCGTGCCAAAAAAAAGAGCATTTGTGGGAAGTTTTAATTCATTACTTTATTTTGAAGAAAAGTGCTGCTGAATACTTAGGGAAGCTTATGGTATACATGCTCCATCTCAAGATACTTGTGAACATTGGTTTCAATGCTTTAAAAGTGATGATTTTGATGTGAAAGACAAAGAACGTCCAGGTCAACTGAAAAAGTTTGAAGACCAACAATTATAACCATTATTGGATGAAGATGCATGTCAAACTCAAAAACAACTTGCAGAAAGATTAAACGTTGCTCAGCAAACAATTTCCGATCATTTACAAGCAATGGGAAAGATTTTAAAGGAAGGAAAATGGGTGCCACATCAACTGAAAAAAAGACAAATGGAAAACTGAAAAATCATCAGTAAAATGTTGCTTCAATGGTACGAAAGAAAGTCTTTTTTGCTTCGAATTGTGACTGGCGATGAAAAGTGGATTTATTTTGAGAATCCCAAATGCACAAAATCATGGGTTGATCCAGGTCAACCATCAACATCAACTGCAAGGCCAAATCGCTTTGGAAAGAAGACAATGCTCTGTGTTGGTGGGATCAGGAAGGTGTGGTGGATTATGAGCTTCTAAAACCAGGTGAAACTGTTAATACTCTACCAACAACAAATAATCAATTTGAACCACACTTTGATCGTAAAAGGACCAGAATGGGCCAGAAGACACAGCAAAATAATTTTGCTTCATGATAACGCACCATCACACACTTCAAAACCAGTTAAAGACATGCTAAAAGTTCTTGCCTGGGAAGTATTAACCCACCCACCTTATTCACCAGACCTTGCTCATTCAGATTACCATGCACTTTCTGAGCAGCACTTCAAAACGTATGAAGAAGTGGAAAATTGGGTCTCTGAATGGTTTGCCTCAAAACAAGAAAAGTTCTATTTGGAGGGTATCCACAAATTACCTGAAAGATGGGGGAATTGTGTAGCTAGTGATGGACATTACTTTGAATAAAGCACTTTTGATGTTTCTCTTGAAATTACCGTATTTTCCTTGATTACAAAATCTGCCATTACTAACCGGTACACCTAGTAAGCCATAGGGAAAAAGAACTCAGTTGGGATTCTTTCCCCTTCCCCATGTGGGAGTCCATTCTGTGGGATTCTTTCCCTCTCCCCACGTGGGAGTCTGTACTTGTTCTTCAATAAATCTCCACCTTTGCTATACCACTTTCTGTCCGTGGATTCATTCTTCGATTCCGGTGGACAAAGGATCTGGGTTCCAGTCCAAAAATTCCGTTTTAGAAGCAGGAGCTCCAGAATTCTCTCTGAAAGAGTGGTAGGCACAGGTGCGGTTCCTGAGCTGCGGTGCTGACTGTATTGACAGCATGTACAACAGAGGCCTGTTTGGGCTGTGGGAGCTACAGCTTGTAGTGCCTGGGGGTGGAGGTGGTGTCCTCACTAAATCAGTTCTCCAATTCTGAGCATTATTCATTGCTCTATCATCTCTAATATTAGCTTTTCAGTGCTTCTCATGAGGCAATGTATTATTTAATACCCTCTGATAAATTCTGCTTAATTCAGTCAACTCTGGTTTATGTTACTTATAACGAAAATTACTTACCGACATACCACGCAGTTATCTGGCCTTGTATAAGGAGGAATAATTGTGAAAAGTCTATTCCAACCATTTGGAATTGTTTCCAAGTCCAAAAACTACATAATGATTTCTCAGAAAGATGATTGTATGATGTGACTGTTCCAAAAAATTAGAGCAATTTGTATGCTTAGTCTCATCTTTCTTTGAACCTTTTTAAAAATGTACTGAATAGATCACTACTTTTCACATATCAAAGATAGTTTGTTATTGAGAAATGATGTTTTGCATAAATTGCATTATTTTTCTTTGCTTCTTCCACAGCACCAAATTCAATGTTTTAAGAAACATTTTGTAATCGGTAGCAGGATAGTGTGAAGCTAGGGAAAGTCCTGGGCAGGTAGAATAGGGAAACTGAGACAAGAAAATTCAGTCAGGCCAAACAGTTTGGGCAGCTTGTAGCCAACTTGTAGCAAGACCTTATCTTCCCCATCCAAGGACCCTTGAAAGGAAATGGTTAATACCTCTCCTCACTAACCAGAGAATACCAGAAAGGGAAGAGGAGGAGTGAGGGTAAGGGGGAAAGGGGGGAAGAAGAGAGAGTTGTATCTCACCCACTGAACAAAGAAGTCAACTGTCTTAGGACTTGTCTAACAAGATGACTAAGTATATGTACAAACATCCCAAGATAAGCCACAGCTATGAAAAGTGGACTTTGAAATCTAATCTGCTACCCAAGATATTTAACAAAGGAACCTTGAAATCTATAGGAAGGAGGGTATAAAACTCTTGGACTCCCATAGGGCAGGCACTCAGACCAACTGAGTTGCCTGCTTGTGCTTTATGCCAAGTGTATTTTTAATAAATTTGCTTGCCTTGCTACAACGCTGCTGTCTGTCTGTCACTGGTTTGAAATATTTCTTATTATATTGACAAGAACTGAAGAGGGGACAGCCCTCTCCCTCTGACCCAGGGGGCTATTCAATAACATATTTTCTGATGTCTGATAACATACTCCTTTAATTTATTTTATTAATTTGTTATTTGATTGATTGTTTTGGAAATGTGTGCAGGCAGCATGAACATAAATCATATCTGTGGACATATGGTTTGTTATTCATACCTGTGAATATAGCTCAATTTGGTATCATGGGTAATTAAACAGAAAAAAAAATATTTGCTACTCAATAGGTATTAAAATGTTTAAGGAAATTAAAATACTTTTGTGGCCAGTATTTGCAATTGGCAATTTTGGAATAATTATCTTAAAGATATTTTGGCTTTATAACTATAGAAACATGTTTAGAATTAGGTTTATGCAAAAAGGAGATTTATTTGGAGGGTACAGAACTATCTTATGTAGTACAAAGTAAAAAATAGACTGAGAATTCAGGACAGGAGTAAGGGAAGTAGAGAATCTAGGGAATCATTATTTGATTTCTTTTTTTCCCCTTCTCTGAGGCTAAATAGCTCATATAACTGCTCTTCTATATCCCTTACATTGTTTTTCTTCTAGTTCAACTTTTGTTTTCCTACACATAGCTACTAAATTTTATCACCTCAGTACCAACAAGCAATACAGAACTGGTGTAAAATATTTGTGGATCTCACTTTCCATTTTATTAGAGGGAACTGAGCTAAAATTGAATCAAATACCCATCCCTGGCATAACCAATTGTCACAGAGAGTGCATAACATATATAAATACACCTTCTTAGAACCCTTCCTCATGAGGTTTTTGGTGTAGAAAATGGAAATCTCAGGAAGATTGTTGTGATCCTGGGAACTATGTCTAAAATTGTTTTCTATATATAATAAAAGCAACCTTTTTAAGAAAAGTAAAAAGGCATTCCATTTTTTTTTTTGTCACTTTGAAGTGATTAAAAACTTTGAAGGGCAAAAATAACTAGTAATTCATAATGCTTATAAAATGTTGAAATTGCACTTACCGTACAATTGTCAACTTGTGCTCTACTTTTTAATTTACTTCACTGACTTCATTTATTTTCTTATCTTCCTTATTAGGAACATCTTGGGAAATAATGGTGAGGAAGGCATGAGGGATAAAAGCAGGTCTGATTCAAATACTAGGAAAGCTTTATTGTCATGTCCCCCCAGGAATCAGGAAAGAATCCAAGTGGCCTCTGTCTCTAACACTTAAGAATCCTATGGAAAATGTTCTCAACTCGATACCGTGGCCACTGTGGCTCAGTTGGTTGAACATGGCCCCTGAATCTGCACTGAAAGGTTACATTTCTTACATCTACAAAGTTCACACCAGGGTAACCAACTAAATGGTAGTTGGACATACACACTCTTTTGCCTCTATTGCTGTCTTTTTTTATGTATTCTGAACATCATATGTAGAAAGTCTAATTTATAGTATACTTTGCAACCTTTTTTTTTTCTGAGAATTTACAAATTAACAAAGTAATATAATTTGTACCATGAAAAACCTAACGTTGTGGGAAACTGGGAAACCTTTGAAAAGAAAACCTGCCCCATTGTGCAGTAATACAACATTCTCTACCGCTTGGGACAGAGAGAAAGAGACACCTCTCAGATTGACGTCCAGTTCCAGTTTTATTTATGTCGTGTTCACTCCTTTAAAGCGTTTTTGCTTCCTATCTGGTTCCTATTTTCTATAGGAAAAGCAAAAAGAGGATTGTTTCTTTCTCTTTAATGTGTATTCTAGCTGATAATGAGCATAGGAAAATGTACTAACCCTCTGTTCTGTTCAAGTCCTGGAAATGTGCCATGGGAGTGCATGTGAGAAGAAACAGAAGAAGGGGAATCTCAACAGAAGAATCGAAAACAAAGCAATCAATCCCTACTATGTCTCCTAGGCCTTCTTTAAAGCTTAAAGATCTTTTTTCAAAGTTAAGCCTTAAGATATTTTGAAAAGTTTGTTTCAACCAAGTCTGCAAACTTTAACTCATCATAAAGTTTTATCCCATTTCCCAGCCTCCACAACAAATAACAAGAAATATATTTTTATAATCTATCTCAAATTTTTCTCTTCCATTAAGTACAAAACGTTAGCTATTTTTGAGGGACCTCTATTTTAGGATAATACATAGGTGTTATTGGGAATCAAATACAAAGGAAATATAATCAAAAGCCATCTAATAATAGAGATGACATATATACATATAAATCGCTTAAAAGAATATAGTTTCACACACACACACACACAAACACACACACAAAATGGCAACAATAATCTTGAATAGTTGCCTTTGCTCAGAATTTGTTTTAGTTTTCAGGGACAAATAATAGATATTTACTTCTATTCTTGATTTTCATCTTTAGTGTTTCTAAGTAGTCCCATTGATAAAGTCCTAAGTCCTAGGATACATTATACAATTTATTCTCTCCTGAAAGGAAATTAAAATGTAATTCAGAGACAGGAAACAACTAAAGGTAAATCAATTTTATGCTAGAGCTCTATAAGCCCAGTAGCCTGGGAAATTCTGCCTTATGAGTGGACACAGTTTATCATAACTTTCCTTTGCTTTTATAAGACATTCATTGATATAGAACCACTTCCAACAGCATTCTTGCTATTGTAAGAATAATATTTCAAAACTTGAAATATCAGATATGTTATAAGCGTAAGACATAAAATGAAATACCTTGTATTTTTCAGGGGTAGGTTTTTTTGATGTTATATGTTTTAAAAGTGTTTTGCCCATAAGTGTGTTGCCTTCCATCTGAAGGTTATTTTCTGTTGTTTATCCTCTAATGATGTGATCACAGAGCTTCCTTGAAGTCCTGACACGTGCATGTGCTCTCGCAGTGCTTTTCAAACTTCCCTAATGAGAATAATCACTAAGGAGGGTTTATTAAACCAGAATCTCTAAGACAGGGGCCAGAATCTGCATTCTAATGAGCACATACAAGAAAGTTTTTGAAATACTGCTCTTGAGCAATATTTAAATGCTATACCCTCTCTGGATTCAGTCAAGAATTGATTAGAGATATGGGATCATGATGAGCATTATGGAATAAGGAATATACAGGAGTGGGCAAACGTAGGTTTACAATTGTGAGTTTATTCTTGTATTATTTTATTATATTATTTTCATACGAACTACTGTAGACCTACTTTTGCCCACCCCTGTGTAACTGGTCCTTGAATAACATCCTAACATCCTTGAATAACTCACTAGCTCTGCAACGTAGCGGAGGTTAGCTAACCTTCAGGAGCCTCAGAAAACGGAGATAAAAAGAATATCTACCTCCTTCAGTTCAATATCTTTGCCTTGTATCAATGATGATAAAGAAAATAAATTCATGGCACATTCTCCCATGTCTGTGTGGGTTTTCTCCAGGGACTCCCAATTTCCTCCCACATCACAAACATGTGCTTGTGATGGGAATTAATGCATCTAAATGCTCCCAGTCTGAGTGAGTGTGGGTGTGAGTGAGTCCTGCAAGGGAAGGTTGTCCAGTATGGGGTGAGTTCCCATCCTGTACCCTGAGCTACCTCCACCCCCAACCTGAAGTGGAATCAGCATGTTCAAAAATCATTCTCTTACTTGTTTTTATTTATCTTTCTTAAATGCATGTATAGATCATATTTATTTCAGTGTTTAATATTAGAAGTGTTTGGAGTTTCTTTTTAAAAAAACATTATTTATTTCAGAGAGGAAGGGAGCGGGAGGAGGGAGAGATAGAAACATCAATGATGAGAGAATCATTGATTGGCTGCCTCCTGCACGCCCCCTACTGGGGATGGAGCCCTTGACCAGAATCCAACCGTGGACCCCTCAGTCTGCAAGCAGATGCTCTATCCACAAAGCCAAACCAGCTAGAACTCGGGTCTTTATTTAGAAGTTTGGTGATTTTTTGTGTATGTGTGACCAAAAATATGCTGAAGGAACCTATCTCTTGTTTGTACCAATTAACCTAGACTCTAGGCCCTAGAGTAAAATTGGTTTTGTTTTATGTCATTTGCTTAAAGTTGAGGTTCCTTGGACCTACGGAAGATGTCAAGTGATGAGGGTTAGATGTACACAATTGTGAATGGCCCTGAGAAATAAGGCCTGGAAAGGGTCTGGGTGTGGATGGAAAGATGTCAGCTGGCAGGGCAGTCCCGCTGAGGGAGTAGGACAGGGGAGACAGGCAAGCCAGCAGAAGTCTCAGCAGGGCCTTTGCCTCTACATCTATTGGGGTGGGAGGTGCGTTTGGTCACTTTGTCAACAGGGCCCGCAGCCTGGTAGAAGAGGGGAAACATCAAGCAAGGGACAGCCAGCCAGGCAAGCTTGAATGCACCCGCAGCCTTTTAAAGTATCCTGTGCGTCAGATTCTCTCCAGAGCTAACTGGATGACCTTTGAAAAGTAAACACTGTTTCCTCACTCCCACCACCCACACCTCCTGCTAATCTCCCCTTCCCCTAACACTAACCTGGGAGCAAAAGGATTCTGGGAAATGTAGTTCCAGGTGAGCGGAGGAGGCTACAAGTGGCCTCACCTTCTGTGTTCAATGCTCCATCATTTTCACCTGAGCCTGCTTTCCGTAACTCCAGTCTTTTCTCTCCTATCCTCCAACTCACTAGCTCTGCAACGTAGCGGAGGTTAGCTAACCTTCAGGAGCCTCGGAAAGCAGAGATAAAAAGAGTATCTACCTCATAAGATTATTGTGAAACCCTAATGAGATCATCGAGGTGCGGTGTTTTTACCACAGCATCAAGCTCACGGTAAGTATTAAATCAATGTTCATGACTATTATTCTTTTTTAAAATATATTTTATTGATTTTTTACAGAGAGGAAGGGAGAGGGATAGAGTTAGAAACATTGATGAGAGAGAAACTTTGATCAGCTGCCTCCTGCACACCCCCTACTGGGGATGTGCCAGCAACCAAGGTACATGCCCTTGACCGGAATGGATCCTGGGACCCTTCAGTCCGCAGGTCTACGCTCTATCCACTGAGCCAAACCGATTCGGGCCATTATTATTATTATTGATACTGCAGACCATGATTCGAATCAGTGGCATAATATAACTATGAAAATAGTTCCAATTCTGCATTACATAATATTGTTATTTGCAGTCTTAAGAATTTAATACCAAAAAAAAAGAATTTAATACCAGAGAGAATATTCAGACTACCTAAAAGTGTCAATCATTAGATGGCTGTTACAAAGTCAGCCACTAATGATTGTTACTTTTAGGAGGTCTGAATCTTCTCTCTGGTATTTGAAAGCCAGTAGAAATCATGGGGAATAATCTTTGCAATATGCTGTGAGAAAGTAACAGTCAGCCGAGAAATCTATAACTACAAAACTTCCTATCCAAAACAAAGGCAAAATACATTTCACCTGTGAGATTTACCACTAAGAAACGTTTCTTAGTGAAAATTCTAAAGTATGCATTTTAGGTGAAAGAAAAATCATTCTAGAAAAGGGACTGAAATGTAAGAATGAATAATGAGCAAAGATGTAAAATGTAATCAAATCTAAAATATGAATGCTGATAAAAATAATATTAATACTAACAATTTCAGTAACTGAGTCCTCACACACTTTACCGCTGAACAAGACTCATGAGGGTTTCTGTGACTTTTTTGAGACTTTGCTGTAGCAAACAAACAAAAGTTAGCTGTCTTGCTTTAATTGGGGCCTCCCTTTTACATGGTAGGAAAAGATTCCCATATTAACATCTGAATTTGATGCTATGACAAGCAAATTACATATTGCTTAAAATTCAAAATAATAATGTTCAGTCGAGTACAAGTCTAAATCAAAAAAATACTTTATGTCTGTATTCTTTTAACCGTTATAATTTTCAGGGGCTAGACTTTTAAAGTTTATGCAAATCTGACTGTAGCAGAAGCTAGTAGGTTTCTCCCAGTAGATACTTTTCCATCCTGTGGTGGAGACAAAGTTCCCTATTTTTAACTGGTCGTGTAGCCAACCAGAATCAAGGCTACATTGTCCAGTCTCCCTGGTAGCTAGCTGGAGCTCTGAGATTAAATTATGACCGAGGAGATACATGATATTTAAATCTAGCTTTCATGCAACACTAAATAATCTGTCACACTTTTCTTTCTTTTAGTAATTCATTTGGAATTGCAATATTTGAGCCTTATGTTAAGCTTCCTGTTTTATGTATAAATTATTTACATTCTTCTGTTAGGAAACAAGTGACTAAGTTAGAATTACAATAAGAAAATGCTAACCTTACAGATTTAAAGAATCAGTTGCCAAAAAATCTGAAAGTACATATTTTTATAAATCTAACTTGACAAGGCTATGAATATACTTCAAAAATTATAAAATGTATCAGAATTAACTGGGAGAAAGTACTATTTTCTAATGTCATTTAAGTAATTAAAACATAATTGTTCCTTATAAATCAAAGATATAGTGTAGAATACTATTTAGAAAGTCACACAGATTCTAGTTCCTTTAGATTATCTTAACAAAATTTTTGACTTTATATTTGTGGCAAACTCATCTGTCTAGTAACACAAATTTTAGCTAAAGTTTTCCAACTTTAAAAAATGCAGTATACAGTTACCTTTTTCTGAGTCTGACAACAGATTATGCATGTGAAAGAGAAATATTTGTAAATAAGATATTAAAATTGAACACTAATACTTATCTTTTTATACAGGCTAAGTAATAAAAAATGTAAGATTATTCAATAGGTTAGTGATTTCAATATATTTTTTATCATAATTTGTTTATACTATGAAATTTCCTACTATAGTGATTAACTTATAATTCGTACTTATCAATTTTAAAAATGTGAAATGTTCTCCCTTTTTAATTCCTGCATATTCTACCCTGTTTGGTCACTTGCAAAATGAATTGTCCTGGGATAGTGTTCTCCATCAATATTGTCCCATCATTCCATCCATTCTAAGAAAGCATGAAGTTTTAATGAGCAAGCTATTGTACACTGTCAAGAACTCTTTCTGTATATGATTCACAAAACTTTTAGGTAAAAATTTCTCATGCCAGCTTCCTCTGTAAGCCTTACTTAAGTGGAATGATACTTTTCAATTACTTCTGATTGTACATTTGGCACCAAAGACCAAGTATTTATATAGTATAAATATTGACTGACTGACCAAAATGCCTTTTACTCTTTAAGCACCACTCAGTTTACTATAGTTTACATGCTAAGTTAGTCATACCTTGACATCCAGTGGGTCATGCCCTATGTACCATAAAGGGAAGGAATGGAGACAAGACAGGAATGAAACACAGGCAAACCAATAGGGCAGACAAACTGAGTAGCACATGCTATCCCTCAGCATGTCACACACAAGTTTAGTGCAATAGCAACAAGTTATTGAAGCCGAATTACAGAGCATGACTTTAAGGCATTCTATGGAATGGCTGGCTATGATTAGAAATTGGCTTAAGAGAAGTCTCTCAAGAGATAGTGAGATTTTCATTCAACAATTTGAGGTTCAATAATAGGAGGAGAGAAATGTGCACCTGAGGAAACCAAGATGGCGGCATAGGTAAACACCTGAACTTGCCGCCTCGCACAACAACTTCAAAACTACAACTAAAAGACAAAACGGACATCATCCAGAACCACAGGAAGACTGGCTGAGTGGAAATTCTACAACTAGAAGGAAAGAGAAAAGCACACTGAGACTCAGAGGAGGTGCAGAAGTAAAGGCAGAGGTACGGAGGTGCGTGCAGGCGGACAGGGAGGAGCGCACGCGAGGAGGGCTGGCAACTGAGTACGTGGCTGGCTTTTTCAAGCCGGAGGGAGACACAAGCTCCCGACTGCTCTGAACTCCAGTTCCAGGCGAGACTCTGGGAACCCAGACTCATACGGGGAGAAACTGGACTGTCTGGAAGTGGGCGGAACTCGAGGGCAGCTTTCTCTCAGAGGTGCTTGCAAGGATTACCTAGGGACACTGAGACCCCGGGGGCCTCTTAGGGCAGGGCTGATGGGAAGCCATTGCTGTTTGCTCCGCCCTGAGACTCTGCCCCACCCAAGCTTGCTCAGATGTTTTTGCATAAGAATGGCCTGGTCCCTTGAATTCTAAACTTACCTATCAAACTGCAGCTGAGTCAGAGAGACCCAGAACATCCAAAAGAAGGCCCAAGGCCCCACAGCAGCTTGCATTGCTTCACAGCTGGGCCTCATCTGGGCACCTCCAAAACCCAAACAAAGAAGAGGAATCTGCAGATCTATCCGTAGCTCCTGCCGGGTGGCCTCAGGCAGAGGCTAAATTAGCACCTCCTTGGAGTTCCAAGAGCCAGTGTACCCAGGGGTCAGAGTGGGACCATTCAGATTACAACTCCTCAGATCCATAAGGGGCACACTCAGGGGGCAGACTCAGTGAGCACCAAAGCCCCACTGAAGCAAGTCTTGTCTCATAAGGTTGTCTCCAGCACAGTTCTCCCATCGTAGACACAGCTGATCCTCACAGCCAATTGGCCTGGAGGTCAATTCCTCCCAGTGATACCAACAACAATCAAGGCTTTACTACAAGACTGTGCACACAGCCCACAAAGGGGTGCACCAAGAGTAACTGGGGTAGGCTGAGCCACTAGGCCCTATAGGACACCTAGCACACAAAGCCACTCTATCAAATCAGGGAAGCAGCCAAAATGCGGAGACAAAGAAACAGGTCACAAATGAAAGAAATGGAGGAAAGCAAACGACTGGATGTAGAGTTCAAAACCACGGTTATAAGGTTTTTCAAGAATTTTCTAGAAAAGGCCGATAAATTTAGTGAGACCCTCGAGGATATGAAAAAGGACCAACTAGAAATTAAGCATACACTGACTGAAATAAAAAAAATAATATACAGAGATCCAACAGCAGACTAGAGGTTCACAAGAATCAAGTCAAAGATTTGAAATACAAAGAAGCAAAAAACACCCAACCAGGAAAGCAAAAAGAAAAAAGAATCCAAAAATATGAAGATAGTGTAAGGAGCCTCTGGGACAACTTCAAGTGTACCAACATCCGAATTATGGGGGTGCCAGAAGAAGAGAGAGAGCAAGATACTGAAAACCTATTTGAAGAAATAATGACAGAAAACTTCCCCCACCTGGTGAAAGAAATAGACTTACAAGTCCAGGAAGTGCAAAGAACCCCAAACAAAAGGAATCCAAAGAGGACCACACCAAGACACATCATAATTAAAATGCCAAGAGCAAAAGACAAAGAGAGAATATTAAAAGCAGCAAGAGAAAAACAGTTAGTTACCTACAAGGGAGTATCCTTACGACTGTCAGCTGATTTCTCAACAGAAACCATGCAGGCCAGATGGGAGTGGCAAGAAATATTCAAAGTGATGAATAGCAAGAACCTACAACCAAAAAAAAAAAAAAAAAAAAGAACCTACAACCAAGATTACTCTACCCAGCAAAGCTATCATTCAGAATTGAAGGGCAGATAAAGAGCTTCACAGATAAGAAAAAGCTAAAGGATTTCATCACCACCAAACCAGGATTATATGAAATGCTGAAAGGTATTCTGGAAAGAAGAGGAAGAAGAAGAAAAAGGTAAAGATAAAAATTATGAACAACAAATACATATCTATCAACAAGTGAATCTAAAAATCAAGTGAATAAAAAATCTGATGAACAGAATAATCTGGTGAATATAATAGAATTAGGGGCATAGAAAGGGAGTAGACTGACAATTCTCAGGGGGGAAAGGGGTGGGGGGGGGCGGGAAGAGACTGGACAAAAATCATACACCTATGGATGAGGACAGTGTGTGGGGGGGTAAGGGCATGGGGTGGGGTGGGGTGGGAACTGGGTGGAGGGCAGCTATGGGGGGGAAAAAGAGGAACAACTGTAATAATCTGAACAATAAAGATTAAAAAAAATAACAGGAGGATTCCAAAACCTTGGAGAAGACTGTCAGAAGAAATAAAGATATCTAACGCTAATTGGAATCTCTAGTTTGGCAACTTCAGTAGTTACTAAAAGAGGAACTAGGAAACAAGCAAGATTTTGGGAGTCTAATCAATGACCAGAGGCAACACGATTTACAGTAGGATTGTTGAGGTTTCAATCCTACCTATTTAAACTCCTTAGCAGTTTGTAATATGGAGATAAGAATGGTACCCATTTTATAAGTGTTGTGAGGGTTAAATGAGAATTTCGGCATTCAATTTGGCACAATCTTGTGAGATTAAATATTCATATACTAATCAGGGGTCCTCAAACTTTTAAACAGGGGGCCAGTTCACTGTCCCTCAGACCGTTGGAGGGCCGGACTATAGTTTAAAAAAAAAACTGAATAAATTCCTATGCACACTGCACGTATCTTATTTTGAAGTAAAAAAAACAAAACGGCAAAAACACCAGCATGTGGCCCGCGGGCCATAGTTTGAGAATGCCTGTACTAAATGGTCCTAAAAGTCCATATATAATCTGCACCCATTCTCTCACCCCAAAAGATTCTTATTCATGAGCACCAGTGAACAAGAATATTCATAACAGTGCTATCAAGAATAAGAAGTTGGAAGCAATTTTCAGAAGAATAAATATTATAAATATTATAAGCAGTGAAAATAAATGAACAACAGATAACATTTTGTATGAAATTTAGAAACAGTTGTGAGTGGAAAAAGTTAAGTCATGAAGACAACATACACTATCATACCATTTCAGAGAACTCAGAAACAAAGTAAAAAAAGTACATGTTACCTAGAGTTGCATATTATATATGATAAAGATAAAAATATGGCAAGGGAATGGTCAATATAACATTGCAGATAGTGGCTCTTTAGTTGGAGCAGATAGAAAGACACAGATATAAGTAAGAGGGCTTAGAAATGCTCTAGATTTTAATTTGGGTGGTGAATTTTGGATGTGTGTTTATTTTATTATTAACCTTTACTAGAGGCCCAGTGCACAAAATTTGTGTACCCAGGAGAGGCCCTCAGCCTGGCCTGCACCCTCTGGCAGTCTGGGAGCCCCCTGATCAATGCCCCACAGATGGAGGCCCTGCTCACCATGCTGGGGCTCTGCGATTGATGGCAGCCAGCACAGAGGGAGGCCCTACCCACCCTGCCCAGGCTCTGTGATCCATGCTGCCCACCCTGCTGCGGCTCTGGGATCAATTGCAGAGCAGAGGGAGGCCCTTCCCACCTGGCCTGGGCTCTGACATTTATCGCCACCCACAGGGAGGCCCTCCCTGCCCTGCCCACCCTGCCAGGGCTCTGTGATCAATGCTGCCCAGAGGGAGGCCCTGCCTACCCAGCCAGGGCTCCGTGATCAATGCTGCCCAGAGGGAGGCCCTGCCCACCCAGCCAGGGCTCTGCAATGGTCCCTCCCAGCTATGGCAGCTTGCCTCAGCCCTCGCAGCTGTGGCTTTGTCCAGAAGGACATCCAGAAGATGTCTGGTCTATCTGGTCTAATAAGCATATTACCCTTTTATTAGCATAGATAATTGTCATATGTGATTTTATTTAGATACTAGAGGCCCAGTGCATGGGATTCATGCACTGGTAGGGGTGTGGCCTGCAGGGATCTCCCCACTGTGGGAGCACTGCTCATCTCGGTCAGCCAAGCACCTGTGGACCTGCCCTCTGAGTGGCTGCTCCTTGGTCCGACATCTTCTGTGGAGCTGGAGCACTCACCTCTGCAGGGAACCCAGTCACAGCCGCGTCCAGGGACAATAGCACTGAGAGGTGGGAGAGTAGGTCTCAGTCCGGTGGCGGCCACAAACTCACCTCCGAGCCTCCGGGGTCAGCTCTGCGAGCCTGGCAGCCTGGAGCAAGGAGGAGCCTGGGGCAAGGAGGTGACAATCGCATCCCGGGTTCCTGCCCGTCAGCCCAGGGTTCACAGTGGGAGCAGCCACTCATTCCAATCAGCCAAGCAGCACTCCCACTGTGGTAGCACACTGCCCACCAGGGGGCAGCTCCTGTATTGAGCGTCTGCCCCTTGGTGGTCAGTGCACATCATAGCAACTGGTTGATCACTTGTTCTGGTTGTTCTGCCATTCGGTTGCTGGGCTTTTATTATATAGGATAGATAGGGTGTCCCCAAAAATATATATACACTTTAACAGTTGATAACTCACTTAATTTTGAAAATGAACTGTATGTTAATAAACATTGGCTTTATAATCATTCAAAGTGTGTATGAATGAAGAACCAGGAGGTCAAGGTTCCATTCCCGGTCAGGGCACATGCCCAGGGTTGCAGGCTGGATCCCCAGTAGGGGGCGTGCAGGAGGCAGCTGATCAATGATTCTCTCTCATCCTTGCTGTTTCTATAATACCCTGTATATAATATTTGTGTTTCATATATAACCTAATAACATTTTAAATACTTAATTTAAAATTGGATTTATGATTTTTATGAATTTTGTTTATAGAATAAGCCTTTTTACTACATTTAATTTATTAATTATGACTTCATGGACATTTATCTTTATTAAAAAGGTTTCATTTTCTGTTGATCACCTTCTTTGGAATTAATTGATATGTTACCATCTCAGGCTTGTACATTATTTGTGAAAAGGCAGGTATTGCAACACTGGTATTTGGACAAACTTTTTCTGCCCCTCTCTGCTTAACTAAGTCTTGGTTGTATGTGCTGTAATGTGTCACTCAGACACCCAGCTGTTTTCAGTGCTTTCAGGTTAACTTATGTCTCTGCATTTTTGCCTAGGCGATATTTCTCACACATGTAATTGGAATTTTATTTTGTACAGGTAAGCTTGATGAATAATGAACCAACAGCTCGTTGCCACAGAATGTGCACAATATTTAGGATGTCATAATTATGATTTATCTTGTCCAGGTGGTGCAGTAGAATCTAATTACTTGCTGTGTCTTTTACTCTTTGCTTAAATCATCCAAGAGTAAGTAAAGTCATCAAACATGTTAAATGTACCTTGCCATTACTATCTAACTCAAATTTCACAGGTTTTTTCTGAGCATATCCATGAATAAAACAGAGTGCCCATGGAGATAGGGTATTAACAGGATCTGAAATAAGTAACAATTATGCAAGATGAAGGTACCAAGAATAGCTATACTAAAAAATAGAAATATGATCAGAAGAGAGAGGGTCATTCTGAGAATGTCATGGTGAGAGGTAGCAAATGGAGAACTTGAGATTTGAGCTAGATTTGAAGTGGGTGTAAGATAACATTGGTGAGTAGGATAAGAACCTTAGAGGGCCAGGGTGTGCCCTGAGCAAGGACAAGAGGGGGTTCAGAAATCAGAAGTGATAAGGAGATTGTGGTTTTCAGAAAGCATTTTTTCAAGTTAGCCTTCTGTATTGTTTCACTGCCTCTTAATTCCTCTCTCTGCTATCTCTCTTTCTCAGTACAATCAGATTGCTCTTTTAAAAATACTTTCAATCATGTCATTTTCCAGTAAAAATATTCACTGGCCTCCCCTTCCACATCTTAAAACGTTTTCTGGGTATGAAACTCAAAGAGCTCCTCAGTATGATCATAATGGTTCTTTTGAACCATTATTCCTATTAATTACCTCCTATAAAACCATTGCATCAAAAATGTATCTCTCACCCGGCCAGTGTGACTCAGTGGTTCAGAACTGACCTATGAACCAGGAGGTCACAGTTCCAGTCCTGGTCAGGGCACATGCCCAGGGTTGCAGGCTGGATCCCCAGTAGGGGGCATGCAAGAGGCAGCTGATCAATGATTCTCTCTCATCCTTGATGTTTCTATAGCTCTCTCCCTCTCCCTTCCTCTCTGAAATCAATAAAAAATATATATATATATATATATTTATATATATATATATATTTTAAATGAATCTGTCCACTATCTTTAATCTTCTCTGATTTGCATGCTGGTCTGCATTTCATTTTACATGTCTACCCCCACCGCTACATTATATCTAATCTGTTCCCTTGTTCTCAAGTGTTCCTTTTCTTGTTCACTCCTTATGCTACCTGTTTCAAGACACATATCAAGTCTGCTTCCTCCAAAACACTCCCAAAATCCCAGAGAAATTATTTTCTTGTCAAAATTCTCTTTAGTACAAAAACTACAACACCAAACTATTAACCATTTAAATAACAGAAAACAGAGAATATGGAAAGGGGAAGATCACAAATCAAAACAGAAGAGTAATCTTTAGGGCTAAAGAACATAAGTTTTCATTCTTTTTTTTTTTAAAGATTGTCAGGATTTTTTTTAAAATATATTTTATTGATTTACAGAGAGGAAGAGAGAGGGATAGAGAGTTAGAAACATCGATGAGAGAGAAACATTGATCAGCTGCCTCTTGCACACCCCCTACTGGGGATGTGCCCGCAACCAAGGTACATGCCCTTGACCGGAATCGAACCTGGGACTCTTGAGTCTGCAGGCCGACACTCTATCCACTGAGCCAAACCGGTTTCGGCAAAGAACATAAGTTTTCATATAAAAAATATCTACTGTTTTGCCCTAGCCAGTTTGGCTCAGTGGATAGAGCATTGGCCTATGGACTGAAGGGTCCAAGGTTTGATTCCGGTCAAGGACACATACAGTTTTATTCATCAAGGATAGATACAGTTCTACAGAAAAATGAGTCTCCATTTATTAATGGAACTAATGTTTAAGCCAAGACTCTCAATAGACTGTGGGAATTTTTTCCTTCAATATGACTTTCAGAAGTTGCCCCCATATTTACAAAGTGGTTTCATCCATCTACATAAGATTATAAAAAAAAAAATTGAAACAATGTTATAACTATTGGCATTGCATAGTTTAAGAGTTTTTAAAGCTTAATAAATTATTTGAATGTTTTAAAATTATTTTTCATAAGCCATCTATATTCAAGGAGGTTAATTATTTTAAACAATACAACAGATATGGTACTCAAGATAGAAATAAAAAGCTTAGTTCAGTCCTAACTGGTTTGGCTCAGTGGATAGAGCGTCGGCCTGCAGACTGAAGGGTCCCAGGTTCAGTTCCGGTCAAGGGCATGTACCTTGGTTGCAGGCATATCCCCAGTAGGGGGGCGTGCAGGAGGCGGCTGATCGATGTTTCTCTCTCATTGATGTTTCTAACTCTCTATTCCTCTCCCTTCCACTCTGTAAAAAAATCAATAAAATATTTTTAAAAAGCATAGTTCACTCATTGCTCACACCTGAGAAATATATGTATGAAGTTATAACACACACATATGCCAGATATCATTTTATTGAGATTAAAGTGATTTCATCATTTTAACACTGTATTTTTTTATATATCTATTCCTTTAAGCAATATTTCAGACACCAAATTTCCTTTACCATAAAACCAATGGCCAAATATATTTATTCTAACAATTGCATAGATTATATAAGCGGAATATTAGTATTCTAATCTGTTCCCTTGTTCCCAGGTATTCCTTTTTGTGTTCAGTCCTTCTGTAATAGTCTCCTTGATCACATCTCACAGCAATTAAAGTACTCGTTGTTGTTTTTTCCATATTAGAACATTTTTTAATGATTTTCAGACCTAGGCATTTTTTTTGAAGGGTGGGGAGAAAGGAGTAGAGAAAGGACATGGAAAATGTAATATCAGCATCTATGAAAATGTTTCATTATTCTAGAATATTATTTTTAGTTGTAGGAGAGGAAAACAAAACAACAATTTTAAAAAAAGATTTGACCATACAAAGAAAAAAAATAAATAAAAACAATGTATTCCTGAGTATAAAAGCAATCTGATTTTAAACATGAGAAAAAAAGAAAATAAATATTAACAGTTTCTGAAGTGTAATTATCATAAATATGGGAACCAGTGCCCTAAACAAACTCCAGTGATCAGAGACCAAATTAAACATATTGTTATGCTATTTAAAATAAAACTATTTTTCTAGTTTAATTCATATACCAAATAAAATGACATTAAAATTGAAAAAGGGGGGAATTATATGTAGCATTTTATGACTTCCTACTTCTATAACATGCATCTCATACCCCCAACATTTATACAATGCAGGTTTTTCAATTCTCTCTTTAAATTAAACCTTTGGGATTACTCAAGCATGACTGATACACTTAGATACTATCAGGCGTTCAATACACACTATGTGCCTTTGATTTATCTGACAAGCGACAACAAGGCTGTATTGAGTTGAGCTCAGACACTATCACTAAATGAATATTTGCAGGACCTGCCTGTGGTTATTGTCAGACCAGAACAGAATTCTTGTTCAATATCCTGTCTGTGAAGCAGCTTCTACCAGATGCTTCCAAAGAAGGGCAAAACCACCCATAATGCAATTGGGTGGACATGCAATTCTATACCCCGGAGGGAAAACACTTCATCTGCCCCAGGTGGTGAGCCGCTCATAGTCTGTTCAGGTTCCTCTGAGGAGTGGTCTCTTCAAATAATACACTTTAAAAGGACTTTCCTTTTTATAGTAAAGACTTTTCCTTTGAAACACTAATAATACATCAGTGATTATAAGTCACCGCAGTAGGAAATCTTAAATTGGTCGGAAAGGATTGCTTTCCCCCATTTTTCACAACAAGGGGTTACTTTATTTAAATGTGATGGCAAACACATATCTTCTGATATTTTGCTCATTTCTTCATATCATGTATAAAATTATATGATAAAGTATGTAGTAGAAATAAAATGGATTTATGTGTAAACTGAGAGGCTGGTTATACAACTGAACAATGGCCAGACAATATTTTAAAAAATAAAACAGAACTCAAACCCATACCTCTGTAACAGACATCTTGGGAAAACAAACAACATCCAGTCCAGGAAGTCAAACAATACCCAAGTAGCAATCATGGTAAAATGGTTAACTTGGCCAAAGTCTGCCAGCCTCCCTGTTCTGTGCCCCTCCCTTGAAAGCCTCCAACCTGAGAAAGCCAAATAAACTCTTCACTGCATTTTTAAGAATAAAAAAAATTAAGATAATGAGTAGACAAATTTATAACCACAGAACATCAGATTTTTAAAAAAATAATTCTATAGGAAAAATAAATTGTATTTCATTAATACTGACTTTAGAAGAAAATAAATACAAATATCAAATCAAATTATGGGTATTAAAACAAACCATTCTTATGAATAATTCTAGATTAAGCCTTCAGTTTTACTTTAGTGATTTTATTTTGGAGTGATTAGATTTTTGTCTCTAGAACAGCACAAGTGGATTACCATTCAGTCTTGAGCGATTTAGTTTCCATTCAGTAACTTATTTACAACATAGTTCTTTCTGTTCCTTCCAATAAACTTCGTCTCAGTATGAAAAGATCCTGGAGGCCCTGTTGCATATGCAGGAGGTAAGGTTTGAGAAAAGGTTTGTTATTTCAGCACAAGGGGCCATAACAGTGCCACATAATGAAAAAAAAAAATGTCTTGGGAAAGTATGAGACTTAGAATCATAATTATGTTTTGTCTTTTTTTAGATTTGATCACTTGAATTTTATTTTTATATGGTAGCAAGCAGGCATATATTCTTTCATTTCCTATGATTATAAGCAGCAATAGATCACTATAGACTTTATACTTATACTTAGCCAATAGGCTTACTCTATAATTCATATACATTTCTTCTTTCCAAGTATGCACTCTGGTTTGCAAACATCTCTTATAATTACAGTGTTACTAAGGCATATTACTACTGGCTTCATATGGGAAACAGACTCAAAGAATTTAAAACATTTTTTATGGCAATATGCTGTTAGTAAGTGATAATGCCTAAATCAGAACCCAAGTCATCTCATTTCAAACAAGTGTAATTTCCATTACTCTGTTTGTGTTTCAGCAGAAGGAGATTATGTGTGCTGGTTCCCAGATTTTCATTAGTATAGAATATATACCTTCACTGAATGCCTAAACCTAGTTACAAGCATAGGTTCATTACTAATATACTCTACTAGAGGCCCAGTGCATGAATTGGTGTACAGGTGGGGTCCCTCGGCCTGGCCGGTGATCAGGGCCAATTGGGGGGGGGGGGGTGCGGCCAGCCAGGGGGAGGGACTGTGGGATGTTGGCTGGCGGTCCCCCACCATCAGGGCCGATCTGGGGGGCCGGCCGGGGGGAGGGACCGCAAGAGGTTGGCCGCCCAGGGGAGGTTGGCTGTGGGAGCACACTGACCACCAGGGGCCAACTCCTGTGTTGAGCATCTGCCCCCTGTTGGTCAGTGCACATCAAAGCAACCAGTGGACCGGTTGTTCGGTCGCTTAGGCTTTTATATATATAGATAATACCTATTAAATACCAAGCAGTATAT
The DNA here is from genome assembly GCF_027574615.1 of Eptesicus fuscus. Classification (NCBI taxonomy): domain Eukaryota; kingdom Metazoa; phylum Chordata; class Mammalia; order Chiroptera; family Vespertilionidae; genus Eptesicus; species Eptesicus fuscus. The sequence continues at coordinate 18,992,312 of NC_072486.1, forward strand.
TTGGTGATTTATAGATATTTTCTTTAATGTTTAAAATAATTTTAAAAGGTAGTTATTATATTATCTCCATTTTTAGATAGGAAAAATGAGATTCTAAGGTTAAATACCATGTCTGAAGTCACACTTATACTTACAGGCAATAATAGGCAAACCAAAACAAACCAACCAACAAACCAAAAAACAGCTACCAGAATTTTCCTTTGCTTGCTGGTGGCTAGCCAGCTCTACTGTCTTCATCACAAATATAGTGAAAACTCTGAGCTTTTTAAAATATCCAGATTATGCTATAAATCGCTGATTTGAGGCAAGAATATTTGAGATGGACTCAGGTGCACATTTAATAGAAAAGCTATTGAAAAATTTAAAGTGCTATTCTCAGTAAGAAAAGTGCCCTAGCAAAGGGTACATCCTCTTTACTGTGACAACTTACTTGATTTTACTGCTATTCATGTCACAGGTTTTATGTGACCTAAATGAACTCATCAAAGATCTATTTAAAAGATGGGTCAATGGACCAATTTCTCCAGTTCAACAGGACTAAAATAGTGTCTGGGATGTTTTTTTAAGCATTATGTCAACATTCAGCCTTGTCCTATTATTATTCATCTATGGTAACAGGCAGTAAGGCAGAGAATGTGGGAGCAGATGCTGGTGTATTCATTCGTAGATGTGGTGATGGGAACGTGTGGAAGTGCTTTTCTGATTGTTTCAATTTTCTCTGTAGGACACAAAATAGTCATGAGATTAAGGCTGGGAGAAAATAGTGTTGCAAACTAAGGAAAGAAATGATGGGTTATTGGTCTTTGGAAGTAAAGTATGATTGCAGGGAAGCATGAAGAGCCCATTTGAGGTTCACAGTCTTATATTAGAAGTGACACAAGACAATATGTTGTGTGTGTTCCTCCAGCCACATCAAGCTGCAGGGTGCAGGGGTAAAGAAACTGTGTATAATCAGCCACGCAAGTTTGACAAAGAGAGGTGCAAGGAAGCAAGCGTGTGTGCAGGGAAGTGTTTCTAAGGACTGTCTTTAAGAGCTAAGCTGGGTAAGGAAAGGAGATTGACATCAGAGAGTGAAGGGTAGTAAAAAGATGGTACGGCTAATTGTAGAAATTAGAAGTATTAAATTTGAGAAAGTCATTTTGCCTATATGAGTCAGAGTATCCATTTCTGATGTAATCTTTTATATTAGCTCACTGGGTTTAATTCTACTATATATGGTAGAGGGGACTTGACTACCAATGGATCTCAATTCCTGGAATAATTTGTTATAAATAAATTTAAATTTTATTTATAACCACATATTTAAATGGGCAGATGGCACAATTCCTAATTTATCTTAATTTAATAACTAATCAAAAACCAATTTACAGATTATATTCTTATATTTTAATCATTTGCAATTAAAATATAAGAATGTAAACATCTCTATACTTATCAATGTCCATACAAGTCAGGGTTACATATTGCTCCCCAAAGGGGATATGTTCAATTCACAAAGTGCAATATATCTAAGTGTAAATAGATCTATATCTATGTCTATGTCTATGTATATATCTATATATCTATATCTATATCTATATCTATATCTATATCATCTATAAATAGCTATAGCTATCTTATTTATATTTCATCCCTGTATCTTGGATGGTTTTTTCACTATTCATTTCTCTAAGAGTAAGTGAGAAGAATCATTCTTAGAGACATCTATATCATTCATTTTTCTGCTCATATCCAGTTCTTGAAAAATGTTATAAGAAAAAAAATCAATAGTTTAACTCAGTGTTTTCCAATGTTGGATCTGTAACAGAATCACTTGTAAGTTTTTTAAAAATACTGACACCTAGGCTCTTTCTCAGACCACTAAACCAAAATATGAGGGGTGGATGGCGGTGAAGGTGTAGGCTTCTGTATATAGCTTTTAAAGCTTTCATGGGCAGCCACAGTTGAAAGCCAATAGCTTAAGAACAATGTTTATGTATCTAGTATGTTGAGCTGTGCTTCCTTTAACAGAGATAATTAATGGCTAACAAAAGAAAATTCCACTTATTATCTCTCTGGTCTCATAACTACAAAAAAAAATGTCATTAGCCGAAACCGGTTTGGCTCAGTGGATAGAGCGTCGGCCTGCGGACTCAAGGGTCCCGGGTTCGATTCCGGTCAAGGCATGTACCTTGGTTGCGGGCACATCCGCAGTAGGGGGTGTGCAAGAGGCAGCTGATCGATGTTTCTCTCTCATCGATGTTTCTGGCTCTCTATCCCTCTCTCTTCTTCTCTGTAAAAAAATCAATAAAATATATTTTAAAAAATGTCATTAGTAAAGTACCTACACCAAAGATATTAAAATATATTATTCAAATGATCTTTTAAACAAGCCAAAATCAATGATTTATAACATATTTTTGTTAGGAATGAAAACTATAGCAGACAAGGTTATGTTATGTTAGCAAACATGATTAGTTTTAGGTAATCGATAGTGGAAACTCTCAATCAATCAGAAATTGCTCTCTGGAGAATATAGCTTCTTTATTAGAGTGAGAATTGAACAGTAAGTAATTTACATAACTAAAATTCTAATTCCTCCTACGGAATTTCTTTTTTACATAAAAATGTGGATAGCCCCGCCAATGGGGCTCAGTGGTTGAGCATCAACTCATGAACCAGGAGGTCACAGTTGGATTCCTGGTCAGGACACATGCCTGGGTTGTGGGCTAGATCCCCAGTAAGGGGTATGCAGAAGGCAGCTACCAGTTATGCTCTCTCATCATTGATGTTTCTATCCCTCTCTCCCTCTCCTTTCCTCTTTCTGAAATCAATAAAAACACATTTCTAAAAAACAGCTTAGATGATCATCATCCCAAAGAGGCATATTTTGGGGTGGCAAACTCTGCTCCCTTCAATTGGATGAGAGCATTACAAACTACTGAAGTAATAAAGAATGGCATTTATTTAAGAGGGGGGGGGAGAGGTTCTAAAAAGAGAGGGGGGAGTTTGGAAGAATGTGTGTGCAAGCACACTGAAAATTTAAATAGAAATGTGTATTAAGAAAGCAAGGAAAAAACACTGAGAGGCAAACCTGAGTTTGAGAGGATAAATGAGTTCCCCCTCTGCCTTTGGAAAATCAATTACAAAGTAATGTAGAGGTACACTAGAAGATGGAGAACATAGACATAAATAAATGGAGGCTGTTGCATTTTAGCTAGTAGCAGTCAGAAGGAATTTGGATTGGGTGTGCAAATCACTGAGGAAGTTGTATCTATAGATTTTTTGTAACAAATTGGCATAGTTTGTTGGAGATGATAAGATTCAGTACACCAAGAATACTCTACAAAAGGAAGGCTGAAGAACAAGTAGTATTTATTTCCCATCTATGTATGTTACAGCAGTGCAGGGACTGGAGATACAAGCACATGTATAATGTACAGTGTCTGCTTCTATGGAGGTGCACTTAGGAAGATGGACAAATAGCTACAGGACAGACAATAGGGTGAATGGGAGGGGTATGAAAAAAGTGCTTGGAAGCATGGAATCACACATCTAGACAGTGGGATCCTGGAGAGCCCCCACCCGCCCTCCGAGGAAAGGACAGCAGGTAATCTCTGGGTAAAGACAGGGTTGTGGCTGGATGGAATGTTGTGTCAGGCAATGCTTGTACTTCTGAAACACCTGGAGGATGGGTTCTTAATAGATGGATTCTCTGAGATGAGCCAGGTGAGGTAAATGATAAAATTATCAGAGTTTGTATATTCAGGTATATATGGGATTTGCTATATATATATATTATAATTGATTTTTTACAGAGAGGAAAGGAGAGGGATAGAGAGTTAGAAACATCGATGAGAGAGAAACATCGATCAGTTGCCTCCTGCACACCAACTAATGGGGATGTGCCCGCAACCAAGGTACATGCCCTTGATTGGAATCGAACCTGGGACCCTTCAGTCCACAGGCCGACTCTCTATCCACTGAGACAAACTGGTTAGGGCATGCAATAGATATATATTTAAGTAGGAGAGAGATATAATCACTTTTCTTTAAAAACATTTCTTTGAAAGAGTGATAATTTTAAGAATAGAATGACAGTTATGAATATATCATATCAGCCAAGGATCATGAGCTGAAGATCCAAATTAAGACAGAAACTGTGCATAGAGAGGTAGGAATAGATTCAAAATGATGATTATGATAATGATGATGGTCTTGATGATAGTGATGCTGATGAGGATGGTGATGATGATTATAGGTAACATTTCTGAGCACCTTACTATTTGACATGTACTGTGGAAAGTTTATTACATAAATTATATCACATTAGTTTTATGATAGCCCTATAAGGTTAGACCTATTTTTAACTTTATTTGAAAAAGAGAGGAAATTAATCCTTAAAATGTTTGAGTAACTTGTTCAAAATTATAGAGATACAGCTATCACTCCTCCCCCACTCCCTTATCCATGATTTTGCTTTCTGAGATTTCAGTTACCCATGGTCACTTGAGGTCCAAAAATATTAAATGGAAAATTACAGAAATGAATAATTCAGAAGTTCTAAATTGCACCCCATTCTGAGATGACTGGACCTCACACTATCCTGCTCTGTGTCATCCAGGATATGAATCATCCCACGCTCTATATGCTGCCTGCTCATTAGTTCCTTAGTAGCATCTTGGTTATCAGATCAACTGTCTCTGTATCACAATGCTTGTGCTCAAGGACCCAACATTCTATCTTAGGTAAATAGGACAATGATAGTCCCATTTACTAGTATTAAAGATACCAGGTTTTCTAGAACAATATTGGTTTGGGGAAGGACAGTCTAATAAGATATAAGCTAAAATATGTTTGGAGTTATCTGGCCTAGAGCAGGGGTGGGGACCGTCTGGCTTGAGGACCACATAAGGCCCGAGAAATCATTTGGTCTGGCCCTGCCAAGGCATTAGGGGTGAGTTAACTAAATGTTTGACCAAATATAGCAGGCTAATTTTTAAATTGATAATTTGGTATGGCCCGCAAATTATTTTACATGGATCCAAATGGCTGTTGGCAGAAAAAAGCTTCCCCCTACCTGGCCTAGAGAGATAACCAAACTGCACATTTTCTAAAGAGAGACTGTATAGCAAAGAAAAGTACTTTGCAGATACACTTAATGAGACAATATATTTTGGGGGGTTTTCTATTCCTCCTTTTCTTCAATGCCTCATGAGTTTGTCTTATTCTATTAGTGACTTAAATTATTTTAAAAATAAACTGAAGAAACTTAACATTGCTTTTGAGTACCTGCTAAGTTAAGAAAAAAATTTAATCCAAATCATAAAGACATGTCTTTGAAGAATACATTTTCTGAAGAAAACTTTTGCCAATACAATGACTGTAATGTCTATTTATTCCACAATTCAAACTGCAATAAAAGATCCCTGTCTCTTCTCCACTAATTTAGATGCTCATCTCTGCTCTTATACTGACACATTGTAACAATTCTGCCATCTGTAATTTTTACATCTTTACCAACTTTTATCTGAGAGCATCTATCTCGTCTGCCAATTACTGTTCTATTGCTTGTTTCATGGGTATCACTTTTCATGTTAAAGAAGAAAAGCACTGAGAACAACCTTTGAAAAACAACTAGAGTACATACAATTTTCCTTGTAATACTTAAGTTATTTTATTATAAATTAACAAATTATTTACAAATTATTTAAAATTATCTTATTACAATTTATGGTGATTAAGCTATAAAAGAAAAAAGTCAATACTTTATCTGTCATTCTTTTCTGCATGTTAAAAATGTAGGGAGACCCCCCCTAGCCAGTGTGGCTAAGTTGGTTGGGTGTCATCCATGCACCAAAAGGTCGCTGATTCAATTCCAGGTCAGGGCACATGCCCAGGTTGCAGGCTTTATCCCTGGTAGGGGGCATGCAGGATACAGTCAATGAATGTTTCACTCTCACATTGATGTCTCTCTCTCTCTCTCTCTCTCTCTCTCTCTCTCTCTCTCTCTCTCTCTCTCTCTCTCCAAATCATTTAAAAATTATATATATTTTAAATGTAGGGAAATTGATAATTTGAGATTAAAAGTTTCCACAGGAAAACCACTAATTCTGAAGTTTTACTTGAATGGCTTCTTGTTCTCTCAGGAATTGTGCCTTTTTGGCAGTGTGGATAAAGATCTGTGCATCCCTGCAAACTTGATAATGACATTCTGTCACCAGAGAGCACACAAGGTCAACCCTCTGGAGGCGGAAAAGAGAAAGTCTTATTCTAAATGGACAGCTAATGAAGTACTTAAAAGCACAGCCAGGAAAATGTGTTGCTAGAACAAGATCTATACAAATTTGTTTGAGGCCTCCAGCTCATTGATTTGTTTATGGAGATGTCTTAGATTCATATATCTTTCACTGCTGTTGTTGTGCATAGATTAAAGGCATACTGAGCACATCTTATTTGGTGAGAGTTCCCAGAGGGAGTATCAGAAATAGCAGCCTCCATCATTAATATTTGAGGGGCTCCTGCTTGACTGAAAAAAATAATAATTAAATAGTAATAGCTTCTCTAATTTTGTTTACATTACAACCAATTCTGAATGTCAGTAATTTCCTTGAGAAAGCAAACAAAACCACATGTTCTAAATATTTCCATGACTGTCCATCTCATTTATATGTAATTTAGCTGTGTCTAAACAAAGCAAGTAAAGGGAGGATCAGGTAATTGAGGGAATTAGTTTTTTAAAGTTGACAAAAGTTAGATCACAATATTTTTGTCAACTTTGAAAAATGATAGCATTGGTTCTCCACTCCCATTTCCTATGAATATAAGTAAAAATGCAAATTAAAATGAAATTTTATACAATGCGTAATCTTGTGTTTTAGCAGAAAGCTGATTAAGGTAAGTAGACAATGATATCAAAACTCCTAGGGATCAGTACTCACATGTCTTTTAAATGGGGACCTGTGAAAAAAACTGACTGGTATAACAATGGAAAAAATAACACTCCCTGGTCCTGGAAGAGTTTATAATCAGTTGAGAAAAACTGACATTTAAACATATATTCAACACAATATTTCACATTGGTACTACAATGAATATTTACCAGAATCATACAAAAGCACTGAAAATAAACCTGTGTTAATTATAGAGGCTGTAAAAGCAACTCTAAAATAAAAAATATAAAAATCAGTAGGAAAGCCATTACAATTACAAACACATTTAAGTACACTACAGTTCTCACTAATTAGTAAAGAACATCTGTATTCAATACCCTCTACATATTCCAATGCAGTAGGAATTTATTAATGACAGAATAGACAAAAATGTCAATGATTTCAATTTTTCTTTGAAATAGCACCTTATTATTTAACTGGCACAGTGCTATATCTTAGGTCAGCAGCCTAAAAATTTTAATGACATTCAATTTAAAGCTGAAAATTACAGAGAATACTATAAAAATTAAGATATATCTATAGATTATAATCTCTACTGCAGATTCAATCACTGTGTATTTATGAAGAAATTAGGCCACTTAAAATTAGTTATTGAAAGCAAGACAGTATGCCCATACCAATTATGCTATTCTCATTTCATTTTTAGGGTCTTTGAATTCTTCTTACTATTGGACCAGTTAAAGAAAGTAATTGAAAAAATGTTAATTTTAAAATAGCTTACCCTTTATCTTAGCTATTTTCAATAGTAGAATTGTACGTCTGTGAGGGTATTTCTAGAAGAGAGTAATACTTATTATTCTCCTTATTGAAAATATTCTTTTTAGTTGTCTTGATAGTTCTTTTCATAGAAATTTTTCATTATATTGGATATTGATGTGAAGAAATCTGAGAGGCCAGTCTGATTTTGTTCTCCTTCTCCTAAGCTTCTCTCCCTCTTACTTTTGTACATGGTACCCTGAACAATTATTTCCTTATCTTGAAAATATAACATCTTCACCAGGGTATATCTCAGTGTGGATTTTTTTTAGAATAATTCAATCAAGTTTTTTAGTAACAGATATGCCTTATCAGTACACTAATTTAATTCTTCCTTCATTAGAATAAAATGGTATACTATTAAATCCTTTAATATTTTTTTCTATTCCAGGTGTTGTGTGATCTACTTAGGAGACACAAATTATCCTGATGTTTGATATATTTAGTTGTCTTAATCAGTTCTTTTCCCAGTAGTTGGTATTATCAGTAGTTTTTAAATCCTTTTTCTACCCAGTTTATTTATTTCATCATTGTATTATCTTTCTTGTTTGAGACTCATTGTTTTCATAACATTGTTGATTGGTTCATGATTTTGTTCTTCCAAGTGTACAATCTCCCTACTTATGTAATTTTGCACTTTTGTCATCTGAGTATTTCATTTCATTAGAAGTATGCTCTTCCTAAATTCTTCTATGGAAACAACCGAAGCTTTGGTAGGATTATTTATTTATTTTTTTGTCCTGCATTTTATTTCCTCTCAGAGTTGTGATTTTTACATCGTTATTTTACCTTCTTATAATATTGTAGATATATGCCATTCTGACTATTTTACTCATTCCTAACACAAATAATTTTATTAATATTTTTGTTTCTCTGAGACAGTGTGGTTAATTTCTCCTTAACTCTTTTACTGTTATCTAAGACTTGTCTCCACATCTAATATATTACCTGAGAGGTATGAATTATATATTCTTTTTTATTTTCTCAGATACTGGGCATATGCTTGTATTTATGTTGGTGGGGAGGTGGGAACATGTTAGCATCAAAAGTGCTAAGTCAGAACTATGTTTCAGTTTAGGAACTGGTAATTGGTCAGTAGTTCTGTCACAAAATCTGGTTGGGATATAATCTATCTTTTTTTAAAATATTCTTAAGCTTTGAACTTTTCCCTAGTGCATTTGGGTCAGTCAGTTTCTGGAAAATACACAACCCAAATATCCTCATCAATTCAATTTGTTCATTTTTAAGATAGGAAATTCATTGTCAGCCACTTTATCCAGGATGTTAGAGAGTGTTATAAATGCCTGGCCAGTGTGGCTCAGTGGTTGAGCGTCAGTTTACATCTTTGGGTTGTTGTGACTTCCACTGTCGGTGAAGTACCTGATATAGTCTGTCATAGAGTGTCCTCAAAAATAGTATTTATTATTCCTAGTTAATATTATAGTCTTATTCAATTATAATAAAGTGTAAAGTAAAAACTATACTGATTTTGTCATAAATATAAAAATGCACACATAGATTTATGTTGTAATTATATCTTACAGAGTATGATATGAAAAATAAATTTTGAAAATTCCCAAGATCTGAAAACAAAATGAATGTGTAAAAGTTTTTCCATATACTTTCTTAGTACAATAAGTCTGAAATAGTTCAAGTATATTTCATTTCACATTAGAGTCAACAATTCTTAAATTTTCATTATTTTGAAAATTTATGCCAATTGATTCTCATTTATTGTGTTTTCTTTCCCATTTGTAATAGTTACAGTATTTCAACTAAAAAATCTCATAACAAATTTATATACATTTTAATTTAGAAACCAAAATATTAACAAGATGAGTATTTTGAAGGTATATGTGTCTCAGCTTTTCTTTGGTAATCTAGTCTCTCCTGTATCTTTTGCTGAGAGAAAACTCAGGTTGCAATTTAATAGATATAGAAGTGAAGTACACAAATTGATTAATGTAAGTTTAATCAACTGAGTCTATTAATTATTGAACTCTTCAAAACCGTACATCTACTAAAGAAAATATTGAGAGAAAAAAAGACAGATCAGTAATGTGCCTAAAGAAAAATAGTAATGTTTAATGAGATTACATTATGTTTCATATTACACTTCTTTTTTATATTTCATTTATAGGGGTTATGTTCCATTATTCATTTATTTCTCCATTTTGAATTGTTACTTTTTTTTTTAGATTTTTCTCTTTCCACTTTTATACATCAATAAACCCATTTGATATTCTGATAGTATCCACCCAGTGATTTTCTAAATCAAATTCAGAAGAACAACTGCTATGAAATTTTGATAGATTTTGTTGAAGTTAAGCTGCCTTTTAGTATGGCTGTGAATCTGTGGACTGGTGGCATTTAATCCATTGTGGAAATATAAATATTCACTTAAATCCATATTTAAATTTTTCTGTAATATTTTCTAGAAAATAATTTATTTGTACTCACTTATACAATCATAATGCTTTGTTCATTGTAAAATACTTTATTCATTGTCTTATTGAGGAATTTATTTTTCAGAATTTTAATAAATCATTGTTTACATACAGAAAGTTTTATGGACAGTTCTTCCATAAGTACAGAGTCCACAAAGCAAGACAACCTGTCCTTGAACCTCAGAAATGGTTGCAAGTGGTAATAATCCACCAGGCATATCATTCCACCAGTGCATATCACAGTTTTCCAGCACTAAGTTCTACTAAGAATGCTGCTGTCTTTGGCAAGTTTACCTCTTATGAGGCAGTTGAGCTTCTCAAATATTTAATCACTATAATTTATTAAGCTGTATAAATGAAAAGAAAATGCAGACCTACTGATCTAGAGGATATTCAGAATTTTTTCATTACTCTTGTCTATCTTCTGCCACATTTTCTGTAACTAATATATTAAATGCATTATATGAAGATATTTTGAGCAACATTCTCATAGCAATTATTCATTACTTTAGACTTTGACACCAAGGATGAAACTCAACTCAATGCTTGTGGGACTAAGTACCACCTTTTGTATCATTTATGTTTAAATAAACCCAAAATGCATTGTCAGAAAATTAATATTGGAGTAAACCATTTTCAGTTCCAAGAGACATTGTCCTTTGAAGAATCAGTTACTTACCACTTTCCCATTTCTCGTCTCCCTCACAGGACAATTACGATGTTGCCATGGAAAAATCAGAGCCCTCTCTAAAATGTTATGTAGCATTTAAAAATATAAATTTCCATTTCCAGTGCTTGCACAAATCCTATGATTTTTTTCTCTGGAGCAAAGAGACTTTAATGCCTTCCTGGTGTGTTTTTCAGAGCACGGGATCAACTTCACACATGGAATATATTTGTAAAGAGACAGACAGAATTATGTCATACCCAGAGGGGATAATAATCAGGTAACAAGCCTACATTTGTTTCATTAATCATATTTTTGTGACTAAGAGAATTAAGAATAGAGTTGCTTATTAGACTCATAATGACCTTGTTCCCAGTCTCCAGGTTTGGTGTGGCAAATCGGTTGACCTGTCTGCATAATGTGTCATTGGTAAAGTAAGGATAATAATGCATAATATCCTCTCATTGACTTAGGGCTTTGAAAAGTGATTTAACGTTTTGTGTGTTACTTGAAAATTTTTAAGTGACCCAGGTGCTAATGGTTTGCCCTGGCAAAGAAAACTAAGTCATACTATCATAGGATGATTTGAAGAAGATTTTAAGTGAATAATTATATTAATATTATAAGTAAATTGCATATCATTCTTATATCATAGGATTTAGGGTTATTAGCTTTAAATTAAAATGTAGATATCAGGGGTATTAAGATTGGAGGGAAATATGGAATTTTAAAAAGAGAATTTCATTTCAGGTAAGGTAATTTTACATCACATCTGGTAGAAGGTAATTTAGTAAATATATTTGGATACAATTTAGCATCTAATTGGAAATGATAGTGACTGGGAATGTTAGGTTTTATTATAAGCTTTTGGGATAAATTTGATGGGATGAATGTATAAAACAGGGGGATAAGATACTCACTGTCAACAAACTATCATTTGAAGTAAAGTTATAATAAGATCCATTAACAAAAGGATAATATTTATTAATTTAAAGTCATATAATAGTGATTATCATAACTGATAAAACTCCAAAGAGTTTTAAAAGCCAACAATGAAGAATCTTCCTATTAAGAGTTGGTAATTTTCCAAAGTGATAAATAATAGCAAATGCACATGTCTGTCATTGTCAACTTGCATAGAGAGAAGAATGCAGAATGGGGTAGAAACTATGTTTCTTTTTAAGACAGATAACGTAGACCTGACAGTCATTCTCCCCCGCCCCCTCGCTCCCCCTCCTCTCTCTCTCCTTCTCCCTCTTTGTTGTTAACAGAACCCGAGTTCTGCTCAGGCATTGGATATACTAAAGAGAAGTTCAATCAGCTAAGCCATTTATGATTGTAATTCAAATTTCACAATAATAGGTGGTACAAGTATAAACATTTAATTGAATTCTGGCCCAATGAACATAAAAGAAAATCTGTCAGGGTTATTCTGGAAGAGACCACTTTCTCACGGATAACATGGAAAAGTAGAGGCAAAATCAAGGTCTTGTCTTTGTTGGATTCTTTTCTAACACCTGAAAGTTTGGCATAAGAGAATTATTCAACATACATGTAAGCAAAGAAAATTATAGTAAGAATGAATCAGTATGATATAATTTATTCACTAAATTAATCATTCTGCCTCTGAGCTTCTTCTTAAATACAATCTTAAATTTCTATTTCCTAGTTATTTTTGTTCGGTTTTTCTCTTACTTGCATCATACTTGAAACTTGGGATTCAAAACATTGAAACATTTATGTCAGACATTATATCTGAGAGGTTTTTGAGAGTATTGAAAACCATATCAATGGCACAGTTATATGAATTATTCATCTAAGTACATAGGACAACTTTTAGGTAATATTATTCATAATTTTGAGCAAGAAAGGACCTTAGATAGCTTTCCCCCCAGTTTCTTTCCAACTCACCATTTTACAAAGACTACAATGTTAATTGGTTTACTGAAGATGGCTTTAACCACTTCTCTTTATTCCTAGTCCAATTTTCTTTTCATTGTACTATGCTTTTTATAGAAGCACTAGAGGCCTGGTGCACGAAATTCATGCACGGGTGTGGGGGGGTGTCCCTCAGCCCGACCTGCACCCTCTTCAATCCGGGATCCCTCGGGGGCGGTCAGATATCCCTCTCACAACCCAGGACTGCTGGCTCCTAACTGCTCGCCTGCCTGCCTGCCCTTAACCTCTCTGCCTGCCTGCCTAATTACCCCTAACATCTCTGCCTGCCTGCCTGATCGCCCCTAACTGGCTCTGCCTCGGCCCCCACTGCCGCAGCTTTGTCAGGAAGGATGTCTGGAATGATGTCTGGAAGGTTGTTTGGCTGTCCGGTCTAATTAGCATATTACCCTTTTATTATTATCGATAGAAACTGAATCAAACATAGAATTTTAATCAATGTCTCAAAGCCTTGTTATGTAGTTGACCCTTCTTTTTTTAATATATTTTTACTGATTTCAGAGAGGAAGGCAGAGGGATAGAGATATAGAAATATCAATGATGAAAGAGAACCATTGATTGGCTGCCTCCTGCACACCCCCTACTGGGGATCGAGCCTGCAACCTGGGCATGTGCCCTTGGTCAGAATCGAACCTGGGACCCTTCAGTCCACAGGCTGATGCTTCAACCACTGAGCCAAACCGGCTAGGGCTAGTTGACCATCTTGATAAAATCTGTAGTATTTAAGCATTTTCCAGATTAACTTTCAGACTGGGCTTATCTATTGGTGTTGGTGAGTCACTGTCCATGGTGCTATAGTAGTAGAAAGAAGAAAATAAATTTGTAATTACTGTTTGACCCTTACATTTTGACAGTAGGTAGTTATATTACTATAATGTCATTTAAATAAGATGTGTCTACTAAATACTGCCCATTTAAAGATAACATTCACTACATTTGCTTCAAAATTAAGATTCTAAATTGTTCTTATTTTGTTATTATTATGGTAATAATTTAGATGAGTATCTTTTTAATCCACTAGATTCTATATGGTATATAGGACAATGGTTTGAAAATATAACATGATAATATAATAATTAACTGTACATGATTGATTTTTCTTAGAACTGGTGATTTAATATAATATAATATATATATATATATATATATATATATATATATATATAGGCATCTCACAGTGCTGGAACTCTCTTCACTATAATTTAATTAACCAGATTAAATTATAGTGAAGAGAGATATTTGCCTCAAACTATAGTGATGTCCTTACCAAGACCTTGGGGCACTACATGTCCTTCCTAACCTCTTTCACTTGTTCCAGCACCAATTGCCTCTTGCTGTTCCTAGAATATACCCAGCATGCTCCAATATACAATCTTAGCTTTACTTTTGCCCTTCCCTAGATAGCTCTTTTCCCAGATCTGCATAGATTCACTCACTGTCTTCCAGTATTGGTTAAAATGTCACTTTCTCTGAATGGACGATCAAAAAATAAAATAAAATAAGACAAAATTGGTAAAATGTTGGTAACATAAGTCATATAATAAGACCTCCAATCCATAATGTTCATAAACCTCCCAAATTGTGTTCATATCATTGGTAATAGATCCACCATGAACTTTTTTTTTTTTTACCCTAATAGCACCTAGTTTGTGGGTCATAAAACTGGGCCGATCATGGTTTTAAATAATACATTTTTCAAATATATAAAAAAGCACAATAATTATTTAAAGAACTCATAAAAGTAATAACTGAGCTTCCCTTCTCTTCAACAAACTAGGTTTGTTTGTTTTGGTAAGAATTTTTTATAGCTTTTCAAAAAATAGGTTACATTGTTTGCTAAAAATCTTTTCTTTTTCTCCTCAAACTATTCTCAAGAAGGAAGAACCTTTATTCAGTCAAATTCAATAAATAATAACTTTCCATTAAAATGTAGAATTTTATTATCATCCAGATCTACAAAAATCTGTAGAATTTAAGGCAGCATTCTTGAGTCTCAAAAACATTACAGTTTTCACCATAATCCTACCCTCCAACTCAGTTTTAGATATAGCTCTATTTTTGTAAAGGATTTGAGCAAAACAGTTATTTAAGAGAGATTAGACTGCAATGATGCCTAGAAATCCTGAAAGAGAAATTAAGTAAGCCCTGAAGGTCCTGTCTGGATATGACTCCAGAGAATCTAAGAAAAAATTCATGGCAACATGGCAACTTTTCAGTAATTCTGTATATCATACGCAAAGTGGTATCTAATGTAGTGAAACTCATAAAAGTAGAGATGGTGGTTGCTAGGTACAGAAAAGAAGAGGAAATTGGGAGCTGCTTATCAATGGAATAGCATTTTAGTAAAACAAGATGAACAAATTCTAGAGATCTACTGTACACTATAATGCCTAGAGTTAATACTGTTTTATACACTTAAAAATACGTTGAGGATCGATCTCATATAAAATAAAATAAAAAGCATATTATTGGGTAAATTAGAATTAAGTACCATATTTTAAGAAGCTACTTAAATGTATGATCTGCCTATTCACGGGGTCTGGTTTCAGAAAGTTTGGCCACAGAAACTGTCTGAATTGCTTGAGGCATGTTTCCTGGCATCGTCTTGCATCACCTTTTCTGACTCTGAAGCCAAGACTCATGGCTTAAAGAGTGGATGTTGATTGTCAATGTGTTACTAATAAAAGTTAAACCCTCCGATTTCTAAACCAGACATATTTGCAAAAGCCATTGCGATTTCTTATTTTTCTTCCTGTATCAGCTATTCATCTCACACTCCTGAAAAGCAATACATGACTTCATTCATTATGATCTATGCTTCAGTTTGAGCAATTCAGGAATATTCATCAAGATTTGCCATTAATCAGTTAAAGATGTTCATAAACAAAGCTGATGAATAATTCATATAAAATCGAGTACATGTGCTCAAGTGATGAATAATCATGAACTGATCTGGAATTTGTCAATGACTTATGAATATTTATCTCTCGATGGTACTCCTGTGCAATTCACAATTCCACAGAAACTGTTTCCTTTTAGATTTCATAGTGTACTTTGCTAAGGATGCCTTCGGGACCATTAAGTATCTTTCCTAGAGGATTACTATGCAATAAAAAATTGTGAATGTAATGTCATCTGCAGACCTTACACAACACACAAAAAATCTGTTTTATGTCCCTAGCCTCAATCTAGCAGATTTTCTCAGATAATATTGTCTTTCAGCATATGATCTTCTTATATATGACAGGAAGATTGCTATGTGAAGCTCCCTTAACTACTCAGATGTGAAAATGTGGAAAAATAAACCAAACTGAAAACCGCATGCCGGAAATAACATTTCCTGGAGCAACCACTGATCCTATGCCAGGTGCAGAACGAGCAGCTCTTCAACCAATGGCTCCTTCGTGTGTCCTTGGGCCACTTACAAATTGGAAATTTCACAACAACTTTGGAATTGAGTATTTATATGACACGAGACACTTCAGCCGAGAATTGTCATCAGCTGGCCCTTCTCAGGATGAGGAGAATTAGCGAGCAATGTTTTTGGAACTCTTCATGTGTTCCAATTGCTTGGCAATCATTTACCAGCTAATCCTCCTTTGAGGAGGAGGTCAGCCCTCTGCTTGAATTTTCACGTGAAGTATTTCCCACAGATGTGAAATTATCTCTAAAAGGCCATCGTGCAGCAAATCTGGGATAAAGAAAACAATCAGACAGACCTGGGCCAAACTGAGGGGCAAGAAATGTATATCTTTGGTTGCCCACCTGAAAGCTCTCTCTCAGTGCTTTGCCTAATAAAAGCATAGCGATTGCTCATCATATTATCAGAAAGTATCCTAAACACAAACGGGAGACCAGTTACTCTTCACTATAATCCTACAGAGGGGTGCTGTCATTGTCTCTGTGTCACAGATGATGAAACCAAGGTACACATGGGCAAATCAATTGTCCAGTACACAGCTAGTAAGTGATAGAGTTGGGGTTCCAATCTATTCAGACTGGGCTCCAGACTGGGCCTGAAACCACTATGATATGCCACCTCTATACCCTTGTGGTGCCTCTGTTGCCCCATTTTTGCCCTACCAATCACGACCATCCACCTTATCTTGTCCACTCTAGCAGTTTCCTGTAATGTACACTTCTGCCAAATGTCCCCGACAAAGCTTGTTTTATGTTCAGTTATTCACTTTCTTTTTTTCTGGTAGGAAACTACTAAATTATTCCTACACTGTGCCTCTCTTCACTGAAGTATTTTACAAGAGAAACTGTTGGAAATTCTTTTAAGATATCATGTAAGTAGATGCACACTGTGTCCCTTTTAATGGATCACCTGTATAGAAAATGTGGTGAATTTCATACCACTGTTGTTGCTTTCTAAAAGATCTTAAAAATGATCCGATCTTTTAGAAAAGTGGGAAGCTTTGCAGTTAAGTTAGGGAGGAGTTATTAACTAACCAAATGTGCATACAGTAGTGATGAGGGCGAGGTTGAAACAACAAAGCCGATTACATGTTGTTCCAGACATTTTATCCATTATGTCAGGGTGTTTTCATAAGTATGACTGGCTTTCTAGTGGCTGTATTTAGACAAATTACTTTGAGACTATAAATTCCACTGATGTCATGCATTGGGTGGTTAAGTTCCTCAGTTTACAATGAAAGTTAATGGTTGCCATGAGGTCAGTCTCCATTCATAGTAATTATTTCATTTGGTGGGAGAATGGGGAGGTCTATGAACTCTTTCACTTTCCTTAGAGTTCAGGACTATTTCACACACATTTTAGTGTGTATCTCTGGACCAATTTTGGGCATATGTACACATTTTAAAGCATTTATCAGAGAACCTCCCTCCCCATTTCATAAAAAAAAAATTAGCGTTTGAATAACCAATAAGTATTCATAAATACTAATGGTGCAATGGGAATTGCAATTTGATAGCTTCAAAAGGCTATAAATAGACAATGGTAAATATAATGATACAACAAAGAAATAAATTATAATGTCTATTTAAGAGGCTAAATTGGAAAAACTATGTCCTCAGAAAGATTTCTAAAGATTATCCAAAATACTGATGTTTACAGCACCTCGACCTTTTTATAAGTTTAACATTTTCTCCCTAAGGGAGAATATCTAAGAGCCAGTGGTCTTCTAAATGTCTATTAAATTTAATGAAAATTATTTTATCTTCATAAATACCTGTATGCATTTATCTCCAATAAAATAGTCTCACTCAGCAGCGTGAAAACATGTATTTTTATTATTATAACTAATGGCAATTTTAAATGGACTGATTTCATCTACAGGATTTTTCAAAACTCCTCTCAGTTTACTGACACTTTGTATACATATATCACTAATACAGATTATTCCTTTGTAAATGTATTGCTGCAGAGACCATTTTCTCATTTATAGTCCATATTACTTTTTAAAATTGCAATTGCTATTTTATCAAAGTAATATATGTTTTTAAAATAAATGCCTTAAATGTATTAGTTCATTGACCCTCTGTTATGCCTCTCTTATGCAGTTACTTTCATTATCTCTATATCAAGAAGGCCAAAAAAAAGAACCCACACAACTGAGCAACATAGAGGAATATTTATTTACTTACCTTATAGTTACAATTAGTAAGCTGCCAAGTACGGTTAATACATAGGCCTTTTAAATACAAAACCTGCATTTGAAGCAATACTTTGTTTTTATTTTGTTTTATTTTATTTTAATTTTCCTCTAGTTTTATTGAGATATAACAGACAAATTGTATTTTATTTTTAAATATCTGCTAGTACTCCATAGCTGGTAATTAAAATGCCCTTTATTTGACACACCAATTACTACTTTCCTTATACCCTCCATCTTCCTCTTATTCTAAATATCTCCACATTTCTAACTAAGATATTTCATAGAGATATTCTTTTACTTTTCACTGTTAGACATTAACTTTTTAAGTTATCAACTTTCATTACAGAAGAGGAAGATTTAGCTCATAAAGTTCTTCTTTCCTTTGGGACTCCACTTCATAGCCATTTTCCTAAAATGCTAATATCCAACTTCCTGGCTAAGTCAAATTTTGATGTTGACATTAATATGGCTTTTCAAATATTGCTCTCAGTTGAGCCATTGTCAGAACTCTAACACTTCATTTCTAAACCAAAGACACTAACACTTCATTTCTCATATGAGTTTTCTTTATTCTGGAGTTACCTCATTCTCTTCAATTCTTTTTTTCTATACACTCATTGCTAACTCAGCACCCAAACACTCTAATAGAACTGTAAAATTATTTTCAACTAGAGGCCCGTTGCACGAAGAGATTTGTGCAATAGGCCTTCCTTCCCCTGGCTGCCGGCACCGGTTTTCCTCTGGCACCCGGGACCCAGGCCTTCCCTCTGGCTGCTGCCTTCAGTCTTCGCTCCAGGCAGAGCATCACTCCTGTAGCTCCCTCCGCCCCTTGCCCTCTACCCCCTGCCCTCCCCCTCATAGCAGGCGTCCCGCTCTGCCAGGCCACTCGGTGCTTGCATGCGTGCTGCCCAGAGGCCCTGAGCGGCTGGGGGGCGGGGCTGCTGCCATCTTTGTTGGGTTAATTTGCATACTCACTCCTGATTGGCTGGTGGGCATAATGAAGTGATGGTCAATTTGCATGTTTCTCTTTTATTAGTGTAGATGTGGTCAAATACTTTATATACATCTGTAAGTTTCATTATTTTTCTCTTGATAAGTCTCTCCTAGACCTTTCTGCCCCCTGCTCTCTCTGACCCATTTATTTACAAAGCCTACTACACGTTATGGCATTGGAAAATTACCTTTTTTTTTCTCATTATCCTAGGAATTTTCTTCCTCTCTCTTCTCTGTTGGATCCTCTTTATCTTGACATCATATATTTCTTTTTGGTGTTAATTCCCTAATTTTGGTGGAGTGTATTCTCTAAGAGATCAGGAGTAAAACATTTAAAAACCATCTATGCCTAAGCATGACTTAACTTCACATTGAATATATAGAATTGTAATCTGGAATTATTTTATCAGCTTTTACTTTCGTAGGTTGATCTGGAGAAATATGATACAAATGTTGTATATAATCTTCTTCTTTGGCAATTTTTAGGATCTTATTGTTGGTGTAATCATGCCTGGCTTGCTTTGGTGTTGGTTTGTATGTGTGTGCGTTTTTGTTGTTGTTTGTTTTCTCATGTTATGTAAATAATCAGTGAGCCCTTACATTCTGAAAACCCATATACTTAAGGTGTGATAAATTTGCCTCTTCATATATATCTTTGTTATCTCTTTCTGGGACTCTTAACTGCTGGATAACAAAATTGATCGTGAAGTATCTTGATCAAGACTTATCAAACATTTCTGCTAAGGGCTAGGTATTAAATATTTTAGGCTTTAGCAATTCAGAGAGTCTCTGGCACAACTACTCAGCTCTGCCACCTAAGCAGTCAGATAATACCTAAGGGAATGGGCATGGCTGACTTCCAATAAAACTTCATTTACAAATACAGTCAGTGGGCTGATTTGTTCTACAGGCAGTAGTTTGTCAACCCTGATCTTGATCCACTCCACTCTACTGAAATCAATCATTAATTTTTATAATTTTTCAAATCATTTTTCTCATTTTCTAGGCAAAATAACTCAGATATATTATCTGTGTTTAAAAATGGGATTAGTTATTTTACTGAGTCTTAGGTCAACGGTCAATGTTTATGAAGTTTTCTGCTTCTAGATTAAACAACAAACAAAAATCTAGATGTCCTGATTGAGTCTTCTGGTATAATCTGACAGTTGTCTAAATGATGTCAGCTTTAAGCCGCAAAGCTTATGACTGAGAGTCTATTTCTTGACATAAAATTAGGTAAAAGTACCTGGTATGTTACTTTCCATGAGACTGTGAGCACACCTTTCTTTGTTGAAGACAGAAATTTACTCTGTAGCTTGTTACAGATCCTTGAGGCAAGCCTGTGGTAAAAGCAGAAAACATCTGTAGATGAGACTGGATGGCTCTGTAATTTATTTCAGAACCAATGATATTAGTTTGGAGAGGAGCAAAGTTCTTCATTGGGGTACAATGAATAACTCACAATAATTTTATCAGTGTTGCCTCTGAGGACATGTTAAGAACATCCAGGGCATTGACAAATCATCAGGGCCAACAAATCCATTTTGTAGATTGTAGAATCTTGAAATATTTATATTATTAACAACTTGTATACAATCATTCTCTGGTTTGAAATATCTCTCCATGAATCTTTTATAATAATGTTAGCAGTCAAGAAATATGGAGCAGATCAAGTGAATCTGATTTTTTCTCATATTCCCCATTTGATAAGATGAAAGAACCAGCCTTTGTCATTTTTCACAAACTCTCTAAGATCTCAAAGCTTTTGTTTTAGAGGTCAAAGACATGCAAATTTTCCCCCCACAAAATTTAGCATCAGATTTGGGGGAGAGCAAAGTAAAAATTATTAGCTGGAAAGGTTTGTTCATTTGATTAAAATAGGATCCTGAGTGCCTAAGAACAATTAATCAATGTGTCAATATAATATTTTAAATATATATATGAAAGATGGAACCTCAGATCCTTCAGATATGTAATATATTTTCAATGTTTAAAACTCAAGGACATGATGAAGTCAATACAAAGCACAGAAAATTGTTCAGTTATTCTGATGTGTCATAAAAACTTGGCTGTTTGGGCATGCCATTTTAATACCCCTTGTTAATTCAATTATCCCTTTAATGGATAACCAAATTCAGTCTTATATTAATGTTATATGTGTCAGTAAAGTTCACTTTAAAATATAGTATTGATAAATGTATCAATACTAAAATTGTGTCAACTTTTTAATATATTTCTTTGCTTCTTTTCAGATTCATTATTTACAGTCAGATTCTTTCCGAGGTCAATAAAATTTACTTCTGTCAAACCTTCTAAAATTCCTTATACACACTCAAGTGTTTTCCTTTACTTGACTTTTGTATATTCTGAAACTACCTTCAATTATGTTAATCTTCACTATTGTATAGGACCAGTTTTGTTTACTCAATTCCATTAACTCCTTAGGCTTCTTGTTTGCCAGTCCTTTCAATCTTTTGAGGTCATTAGCCCAGGTAATATTTTATTTCTTTATTGTTTTTTGTATTTTGGTTTTTCAAAAGGAGGAGAGAAAAACCTGAGTATTCAACTACCCATTTTAACCTAGATATTTCAATACTATGCAGGTGGTTTCTACCAGTGTTATAAGACTGCTCAAATTAATTTTAGAATAATGAGCAAGTACTTGACACCCAACTGTTGACTAAAAGTCAATGGAAGAAAAAAAGAAAGAGAAAAATAGCCCATGTTCTTCAAATCTTTACTAATGTTTTCTCACTATGAGAGCTTTTATAAGCTTCACACTGAATTTTTTTTCATGTTTAAGGGAATTAAATTTCATACTTTACAAAAAGCTTATATAAAACAAAGTATTCAATAAAGTACCTCAAATTTGTGTACCTATAGATTTAATCTCTGTACTTTATTATTAAAACAGCCAGATATGAGTGAGTATATCCTGAACATTATGAAATGCATTTATGTATTTTTATGAATTGGTTTCTTTCTTAGCTGGTTGCAAAGCCTCCATAAAGTTGAATTCCTGAAGGATTTTAATAGCAAATCATTGACTTTCCAGGCATTTATTACTACTATTCCTCATTTCTATTTTCTTGGCTCTAAATAATCTTAACCATAACAGCATACATTGAGAGTTTTTACATACATGAAACATTGATATATTGTTTGCAAAAAGGGAACATTAGCCAGTTATAATAAAAATATTGGACAGCATTACTATAGGTAAGTTTAAACTATGGTACATGTCCTCCTTCAAACACCTTTTAATATTGTTGTTTCTCCTTCTCCATTTCACTACTTGAGTTCATCTCCACTCATCTCCTTGCTAGATTCTCATAAGGCCTCCCATTTGTTCTACCTATATCCACATTGCTTTTGAACAATCATTTTCCATAGAGAAGCCAGAGAAATTCTCATAATGTGCAAAACAATCACGTATTTTTCCTGTTTGCAATTCTTTGATATTTGCTCACTTCTTGTAGGAAAAAACAGACAAAATTTAATATTTGTTTATTTCTCTTGGAAAAAAAGACAAAATTCCTTAACATCAAGCATAAGCATCTATAGAATCAGATCCTTTCCAAGCTTCTCACCCTTCTCACACTCCCTCTTCTACTCATCAGTTTTCTTTTAAGTTACCCCTTTATTGAGAGAGGATTCTAACATAGTCAGAGTCTTTGTTTATGCTGTTACCTCTGCTTGAAAAATACTTGGTCTTTTCTTTTATAACCAGACTAGTAGCCCTGCGCACAAATCTGTGTGCCAGTAGCTCTCTGCAGGGCCTGGCCTCTCTGCGCCCACTGCCCAGAGGCTCTCTGCAGCCCAGAAGTCCATCCGCGGCCGGGCACGGACACTTGCCTCGTCGCCACAGTGATGAAGCAAGCATTCCGCCAGGCCGCTCACGCTGCCCACTCTCAGCGGCCGCCCCCCCAGGACTGGGAGACTCCAGCAAGGCTGAGAGGACTGGGTGCTGCCATATGTGGCTATGGGCACTGCCATCTTTGTGACGGGGTGACGGTTAATTTGCATAGTACCCTTTTATTATATAGGATTACTCTCATGTTTATATTTTATCCTTTTATTCATTCAAGAAACTTCTATTTACTACCTAAAAGGCACCTGGCACTATGATAATACTGCAGATATACTGGTGAGCAACATCAGACACAGACATTGGCTCCAAGGATATTAGAGTCAAAATAGGAACACAGACATGGAGCAAATTCTTGTGCAAATAAAACCCAACAATTATGAAAGTTCTCTGAAGGAAAAGCACATGGCATTGTGAAATATATAAGAGTTTTCACCTTATCATAAAGTTCTGAGGAAGTTCCCATGAAATGATGATTAGCTGAGCTGAGAATGAGTAAGAGTCAATTAAGAAAAGTGGAGCAGCATAATGGCACTAATGTGGAAGAGAGGAAGCAAGAGTGAAGAAATGAATTTCACTTCCTGATTGCTACTAGTATAGACTGACCTATGTCCCCTAAAATACATGAGTCAAAATCCTAACCCCCAATGTGATAGTATGTTGAGATGGGGCTACTTGGAGGTAATTAAAGTTAAAAGGTATCATATACATGGCATCTTAATTTCTAGGACTGGTGGCCTTATACAAAGAGGATTAGGAAGGTCAGGGGAGAGCATAGCAAGACATAGCTGTCTGCAGGCCTGGAAGAGGGCTTTTATCAGAAACTGAACCTGCCAGCACCTTGATCTTGGGTTTCCCAGCTTCCAGAATTGTGACATATAAACTTCTGTTGTTTAAGCCACCTCTATGATATTTTGTTATGGCAGCCAAAGCTCACTAATCAACTGATGAGAGACCTCCTTGACACTGCAGACTATGTTAATGTGCCCCTTTAACTAGTTCCATTGAAACTTGCCCTGTTCTTGATCTTCTGTATTTCTCAGTTCAGTTTTCCTTTTTGTGTTGCTTCCTGCTATTGATAAACTTCTACCTTGTGACTTGGGATAATGGCTGCTGCAAGTTCCAAGTTTATTTTATGTAGATTAACATCCAAAGCAGGAATAAATTCCCCTCTATTCCTCCAATACCCATGTAAATATTCCAGATCAGGGGTCTGGTTGGCCAGGCGGGGTCACAGGCCTGGGCATTATTGTGGACTATGCCTGTGTGCCCTGCTCACTCTGTGTTCAAGGCCAAGATCTGTTACCAGAAGAAGTGTGTGTGTGGGGTGGGTGGGGGGGAGCATGCTGGCCTATCAGAAGCCATCACTATGTCAACCTACCCCTATGCTTTAACAACCTCTACCACTTTTTTTAAAAAAAATGTATTTTTATTGATTTCAGAGAAAAAGGGAGAGGAAGAGAGAGATAGAAACATCAATGATGAGAGAGAATATTGACTGGCAGCCTCCTTCATGCTTCCTACTGAGGATCAAGCACGAATCCCAGGCATGTGCCCTGACTAGGATTTGAACCCTGGCCTCCTGGTTCATAGGTTGATGTTCAACGACTGAGGTACACTGGCCAGGCACCTCCACCACTTTTGACTCTATCCCAGTTGTTCTCAACCTTTCTAATGCCGGACCCTTTAATACAGTTCCTCATGTTGTGGTGACCCAACATAAAATTATTTTCGTTGCTACTTCATAACTGTAATTTTGCTACTGTTATGAACCGTAATGTAAATATCTGTGTTTTCCGATGGTCTTAGGCTCTACAGCAGTGGTTCTCAACCTGTGGGTCGCAACCCACAGGTTGAGAACGCTAGCTGGGTCGCCTAAGACCATCGGGAAACACAGATATTTACATTACGATTCATAACAGTAGCAAAATTACAGTTATGAAGTAGCAACGAAAATAATTTTATGGTTGGGGTCACCACAACATGAGGAACTGTATTAAAGGGTCAAGGCATTAGAAAGGTTGAGAACCACTGCTCTACCCCTTACTTATTTTTGGAGTACTTCACATTGAAAGTGGTTCGGTCTTCTTTAAATTTTTAGAAAAACATCACATTTAAAGACACTAAGAATCCATTTAGAGTGTGACTAGTACAAACTTTTTTTACTTAATCTCAAGTATGTTAGAGTGGAATACCTGAAATCATATTATTACATGGTATAATTAAAAAACACTAGATAAGTGCAAGGAAAACAGAAAACTGTAAGTCAGCTTTTCCAACTTTATAAGAGCTAAACCTTTTTCTGCATGCACACCTAAGTATAGAATTGGTTGTTCTAACTTTTCCATTTATATTGAAAATTATAATTTCACCCATGAAATCTCTCAACACTTGTCAAATTCTTCCTTAGAGAATATTGTATATTAAACATGTGAATATTTCAGTTTATTTAACAAAATCTAGCATGGATAAAATTACCAATGAAAATACGTAAACAGTTCATAGTAAACTAGATAATTTTAGGCAAATTGTAATGTTTACTGTGTTATTTTAACAGCAGTCAATCTATGTTACTTGTCTAATAAGTGCTAGAGTAGAGGAACTGGTGTTTTGCTTTACCCTTCAGAATCCTTAGGACTTATCCAAGGTACAAAGAAAATAAATCCATAATCTCAAATAACCTACAGTAATATAAATTTACCTAAAAGTTTATGCTAAGCTACACATAGCAACAATTACATTTAAAGAGAGTACATTTTTACATCACATGTATTGAGTGCTTACTCTATGTTTGGCACCGTTCTAGGTACTTGAGCCAAATCACTGAATAAAGCAATATTGCCCGCATTCATAAAACTTATGTTCTAGAACCGTGGTCGGCAAACTGCGGCTCGTGAACCACATGTGGCTCTTTGGCCCCTTGAGTGTGGCTCTTCCACAAAATTCCACAGCCTGAGCGAGTCTATTTTGAAGAAGGTGGCATTAGAAGAAGTTTAAGTTTAAAAAATTTGGCTCTCAAAAGAAATGTCAATCGTTGTACTGTTGATATTTTGCTCTGTTAACTAATGAGTTTGCCGACCACTGTTCTAGAAGATTCTAATAATTATTTACATTCATGGTTATGTGAACATTTCAAAGATGTCTCACAATGAGGGACTTGGCATGGCATGACCACCTCATAGGCTCCTACAAATTGGCCTTCACCTTGAAGAAATCAGCTCATTCCACAGGCTAGCCTTCAACCACAAAGCTGCAGAAACTGACATTGAGTACCAAGTTGTGTTGTGTCTCTCACAGATGGAATTCGATTAAGTTCACAGACTCCAGTGTTTATAACAAAAACACTAATTCACTGATTTATATTAAACATTTCAAAGGCTGCTATTCAGGGACCAATCACCTACATGCATTCTTTCACTGAAAAAAATCTAGGAAAGCCAAACTATAATAAAATTAGTGTTAACAAAGCATAAAATTATAACACAGGACTTTAAGACAGGTTTCAAATGTTTGCAATATCAGGTTTAAAAATTCTGCTAATAACTGTCTATGAGGTGCCTAGCTCCATAAACAGTTATTGTGCGATTATTTTGCCTTCTCTGATATCATTGTGAAATATACACATAAATCAACAAACATGCTTATTCTCTGTGGCTGATTCTAAAAAGAGTATTTTGATTGTCTAATTAGGAACATTATATCTCAGTATTCAAATTGCTCTTCCCCCAAATCTATCATCCTGAGGAAAGGAAAGGAAAAGGGTACAGAAATCATGCTTGTCTCTGCTTTAGTTAATTGCATGGTCTTCATTACTTTCCAGTTGACCTGCCTGAGCAAATGTAATTCAGGGTTTCAATCTGGAACTTGCTTTTGTTTCTCTAAATATCCTATTAATATCCTCTAATATGTAATTGATTTTTTTCTAAATTGTAAGCTTCCAATCTGTGACACTTTCTGTACTTCTGG
Source organism: Eptesicus fuscus (assembly GCF_027574615.1). NCBI lineage: Eukaryota > Metazoa > Chordata > Mammalia > Chiroptera > Vespertilionidae > Eptesicus > Eptesicus fuscus. The sequence goes on from NC_072486.1 coordinate 19,019,518, forward strand.
GTTTACTCTCTGAAAGTGAATTTTGTTTTGTTTTAATGATATCCCTTACTTTTTCTCCACCTATCACAAGTTTTTTGTTTTATAAAACTCAACAGTCTGCTCAATGTCAACTCAACTTTAAAACTGTTCTTCTTACATGTTGCTGGTGCATTCTTTATAGATGAGTTCATTATCTTCTTTACTAATCTCCCCAATTACTGTGTCCTATGGCTCTATGAGGAGTTGAAGGGAGACTGGTTTTTATACATCACATAATAAATACTCCCCACAAAAGAACATTTTTGCAAAAGGTGGTGCTTTCAATAAATTTCAATGTTGGAAAATCATTTGTAATATGGAATTACATAAGAATAATTCATATACAACAAAATCAGTGGTATGCTTGATCTTAATGGATAGATCTCTCTGAAATGGCTGTGGCTCATAGCACAAGCCAGGCTTCTGAAATTAACATTAAGAGATCCATTGCTCATCATTGACCAAAGTCTTCATGGCATGGCCTAGAAGATAAACCTGAAATGATCTTTGGTAATTGGTATGTCATGGATTTATCCACAACATCCTCCTTTACTAGTGAAATCATTGTTGCTGCACACACACACACACACACACACACACACACACACACATACACAGAGTTCTTTTCACATACAAAGATCTTTTGAGATTTGATGATTCATTGATACTATTTTCTGTACCTACTCTTGTAGATATGTTAAAAATCTCCAGAATATTGCTGAGAATAATAGGAATATATGTACACATTTTTCAAGAAGACATATATTAGTAGGTAAGTTATGCTAAAACTAAAAATAATTCCATGCTCACTTTGGTAGATGCCAGCAGGGGAGGGCAGTTGGGAGGGACCAAGGCTGCAAGGGAGGGCAGTTGGGGGCGATCAAGCCTGCAGGGAAGGGCAGTTAGGAGTGACCAGGCCGGCAGGGGAGAGCAGTTAGGGGCAAACAGGCTGGCAGGGGAGCAGTTAGGCATCAATCAGGCTGGCAGGGGAGTGGTTAGGGGGTGATCAGGCTGGCAGCAGAAGCGGTTAGGGGCAATCAGGAAGGCAGGCAGGTGAGCAGTTGGGAACCAGCAGTCCTGGATTGTGAAGGGATGTCCGACTGCCCGTTTAGGCCCGATCCTACAGGATCGGGCCTAAACGGGCAGTCGGACATCCCTTGAGGGGTACCAGATTGAAGAGGGTGCAGGCTGGGCTGAGGGACACTATTCCCCCACCCCACCCCCCCACCCCCCTGTGCACGAATTTCGTGCATGGGCCTCTAGTTATTTAATAACAAAATTAAGAATTCTGACCAGGTTTCTCTGATTCAAAGATCACTTTCCTTCTATCACATGAGAGGTCAGTAGAGTCCATTGTTGATTTTCCCTTCCTACTGGAGACTCAAAGAAGCAGGAGCCATGCTTCTCTCATTCATTCATTCATTCATTCATTCGTTCATTTCTTTTTTCACTCTTCAAATGTGTATTGTTCTACTACTATGCTTTAAAGTACCACAGTTCTTTATTAAGAGAGAACATAAAGTTGAAAGTGACATGATACCTATTCTCAAGTACCTTATAGTTTGATCTTTGTGCAACTTAAACATCTTCAGGCAGAGTGATTTGCAAAAACTAGAAAAAAACATAGCTTTAAAATTGGATACTGTAGTGATTATCATTAGTACCAACTGAAATAATGAAAATAATAAGTTTAGCTTTTAAAAAGCAGTTACTGATTTCATTCTGCTATCTTGAATTTATTCCCCAACCACATTCTTCTTTGTTAATGTTCCATTCAAAATTTCTAACACTGTCACAGAGAGTAAATTTGCTTACACATGTGTGGTCTGTCATGACAGAGACCATGTATTATTGTCAGTGATAACATCTGAGTTTCCAATTTTTTCTCACTATAGCTAAAGCAAGCAAAGTTACCACACATTAGTAGGTCTTTAATAATTTCCACTGTAACTGTTATGTCTATACTTAAATAGCATTTTCAAAATGAATTTAGATTTTCTAAAAATAATGCATGCTTATTGATTTTTAAAAATATACCACAAGAGAAAAGTAAAAAAAAAAAAATCACCTCTTATCATATATGCAAGTAAACACTGTTAAAAATCAGGTTAACACAATTTAAGGCATCCCTATCATATGTCTTAATAGAAGAATACATAGGTATATAGCTAGAAACATATAGATGAAAAATGTTAAATAAAAATTGGATTGTACATACCAATTAAATGCACAGTATCAATAGTTTTTAAATAAGAAATGTATTTTTCCTCTCTTAGTGAAGTTTAATTTCTTAAGTCTTTCTCAAGTAAATGGAGAAAACCTAGTCCAGAGTCAAAACATAATTTCTCAAATGAGTGAAGAAAAAATCTGTTATAATTGCTTATTTGGCATCATTAGATATTGTTTATAATCCATTAGTAACACCAGTTAGGTTAGAAAACAGTAGCATAGGGTTGATCCTCCACAACTGGGAAGAAGGAAAATGTTGACTTTGAAAACAACCTTAATTGCCGTTCCATTTCAGTAACCATCCTCATGTCCTCTCTAGAATCACGATGAGCCTGACCTTGCTGGTGGGTCTTTCTCATTCTGTCTATCATTGTGTTTACTGCTGTACAACAGGCACATCATCATTATTTTTTATCTATTTTCTCATTGTGAAGCCAGATGCTACCACTTTACAAGAGTCTCTGGCCTCCCTTAACTTTCTTCTCTATTCACAGCCATACCAATTAGCTTTTGATTAATATTGTGTATCTATCTAACACTGATCATTCACACAGGAAGGAATTAGTATATCTTTATCCGTATATGTTAACTTTTACAAAGTGTATGTCTACCTTGTACCAAAAAGAGGCAGCTGCTGAACACACATTGCTTTATACATTTTACAGTGCTCTGTGCTTTCATTTCATTAGAGTTTGCTAGTCTCACAAAACTCCTCAGAAGGACAACTTTTAAAAAGATGGAGAAATTTAAAGGGTGACAGTTTCTTGATTTACCAGAAGTCATAGAATGGATTATAGCCCAACCAAAACGAGGCACTAATTGTCCTGATTTCTGAAGAAAAATATTCTTGACTACATCTAGATATACTAGTATATAATTCAACCACTATAGCAATTAGGATTGCAAGTAGTAATAAATTCATAGGAAATTACAGGGAGAATTGGTTTTTGCATTTTAGTTTATATGAACTATTAAAGATCTCACAAATTTATTCAAACTGTAACAGATTATGGTTCATTTGACTCAGAAAAGACATTTTACTTAATTTATTTTAATTCATTGTAGTCATTTCCTTTGAGAAAGCTCATTAACGGAACCAAAAATAGAAGAATAAATTGTTCCATGGCATTTAGAACATTTGTAACAAGGTGCAAAAAAATATTTTTTGTGGGTGATTCTTAATGGAACCAATATTATACTTGCTAGAAAATTTGAGATAGTCAAATTAAGTGTCTTAAGTTTGATTACATTTTTATATAAGGGTATATTTTTTTTCCTGAGCTGAGACACTAATTTTAGAGACATAATCAGGTCAAAAGGTGAACAGTTTAAGTATCCATAACCTGGTAAATCATAGATCCTTAGTCCTAACTCCTGGTGATTAAAGATTTGTCATTCAGAATATAAAAGTAGACGTAGATAATTTTTAAGTGGGAAAATCATTATAATGGAACTCCAATCTCCCACTTCCTGTTCCATTGCCTAGCTCTTTACATACTAGTATTCCAAGACTTCTATACACATGGTCTGGCTGCACTTCATAATTCAATAAGGCCAACTTATCATCCTCAAATGTGATGGTGATTTATCTGAAAATAGGATCTATTTATTGACAAAGCTTCATGTTTCTACTGCATTCTATTCATTGTGATTGCTGTGAGGTGAGGGCTGATCCTCATGGCTGCTTTACCTCTGGTATCTCCATACCGGGTTTGAAACAGACTGCTGGCTGCAATCTAGACTTAGGTTTCATAGTTTAATAAACTCAAAAGGACTATCTCTGCACCATGGTTTTGTTTCAGGTTTATAATTCTTACAAAACTATAGACTATTCACTACAGCAGCTGAAGGACAAATAGTGGGGTTTATATATTGAAGGTGTAGCCATGGCAATAATTATTTTCTAATAATGAAATCAGAATGTCTCAGAAGATCTAGCCCTGAATGATCCGGGAAGCTTGTCCACTAGACTGAAGTTCAGATATCACCACACACATTTCTGCTTTAACTGTTCTAGGGCCTCAGGCATCAGTAAATGTTTAATGATCCTGAGGGGACTCTCGTTCCGGCCAGTGTTGCTGCCTACTGATACAGCCTCAGTGATCACAGATGGTCCTTAGTTGAGGAAGAGACAGGATGCCAAGTAATGCTCTAATGTAATATATATGTATTACATTAGAAGCCAGGTATTGACTGCTTCTCCGTACCTATGGGCCCACTTGCATTCTCTTTTGAACACAATCTTAGCAAAGTACACACAAGAAAAGGTAACCCTCATAACCAGTATATCTACAAACAATCCTATCTAATAAAAGGGTAATATGCAAATAAATCATCACTCCATCACAAAGATGGCAGCACCCATAGCCACAAGATGGTGGCGTCCAGTCCTCTCAGCCCCGCTGGAGTCCCCCAGTCCCGGGGAAGTGGCCGCTGAGAGCGGGCAGCGTGAGCAGCCTGGTGGAATGCTTGCTACATTACCACGGTGATGAGGCAAGTGTTCTGCGCCTGGCCACGGATGAGCCTCTGGCCAGGCCGGGGTGCAGAACGCTTGCTTAAGAAGAGAAGGAACCAGCGAGCTGAGCAGAGTCAAGTGGCCCCCGACTCCCGGGCAAGGTCAAGTCCAGATGGCCAGAGGGTGGAGGGGATGGAGGATAGTGTGACTGCAGGGGCTGGTGGCGCAGGCACAGGGGTGAAAGCCGGCGAGAAAGAGGAAGGAAGCCCTTTATGGGAGTTCCTGAGAACAGGGAGGGAAGTCATTTGCATTTCCCGGCCGTGGATGGGCCTCTGGGCCGTGGAGAGCCTCTGGGCAGCAGGCGCAGAGTGACCAAGCCCCGCAGAGAGCTACTGGCACACGGATTCGTGCGCAGGGCTACTAGTAGAAAAATAATTGCACTAGTTATTTGACTGAGAATACTCTTTTTTATGTTTAATCCCCAAATGAAAATGTATTTACTCCTTTTCTATAACCAGGATTTGCCTTGCTTTTTCTGTGGGTAAATAAGTTGGGTACAGGGGCTTTGTTCTCTAGTGTTCCACTATACTAATGAGAGGAATAGGAACACAAATATAATCATTTTCACTCTTTCAGTCCTCATTTGTTTTAAGGAACATGCTGCTAATGTGAGGTTGGGCATTTTGGGCATAAGAAACTTAGTTTAGATATATAGACATAGACATAGACATAGACATAGACATAGACATAGACATAGACATAGACATAGACGGACAAAAAACATGCCTTTCACATAGGCTATTTTAAAAAGCACCTATATATGCATACCTTGGAGATATTGCAGGTTCAGTTCCAGACTGCCACAATAAAGTGAATATCTCAATAAAGCTAGTCACATGAATTTTTTTTGGTAACCCAGTGCATATACAAGTTATGTTTATGCTACACTGTAGCTTACTAAGTGTGCAATAGCATTATGTCTGAAAATGTACATACCTTAATTTTAAAATACTTTATTGCTAGACAGTACTTTATTGCTAACCATCATCTGAGCTTCAGTAAGTCGTAGTCTTTTTGCTGGTGGAAGGTCTTGCCTTGATTTTTGATGGCTGCCAACTGACCAGGGAAATGGTTGCTGGAGCTTGTGTTGACTGTGGCAGTTTCTTAAAAGAAAAACAACAATTGCATTTGCTGCATCAATTGACTCTTTTACACATGATTTCTCTGTAGTGCACAATGCTGTGTACAGCATTTTGCCTGTCTTCAGGTTCTATTTCTGATTCCAATTCTCTCTCTATTTCTACTATATCTACAGTTCCTGAAGTCTTGAACCCTCAAAGTCATCCATGAGGGTTGGAATCAGCTTCTTACAAACTCCTTTTAATGTTAATATTTGTCCTCTTCCCATGAATCACAAATGTTCTTAATGGCATCTAGAATGGGGGAACCTTCCAGAATATTTTCCACTTGCTTGGCCCAGATCCAATAGAGTAATCACTATCTCTGGCAGCTGTCGCCTTCAAAGATGGATTTCCTAAATAATGAGACTTGAAATTTGAAATTACTCCTTGATCAATGGTCTGTAGAATGGATGTGAAATTAGCAAGCATGAAAGCAACATTAATCTCATTTACATCTCACGTGGAGCCCTGTGTGGCTAGGTAAATTGTCAATGAGCAGTAATATTCTTTAAAGAGATTTTTTTTTTTTATGAACAGTAGGTCTCAATTGTGGGCTTGCAAATAGATATACTGGCATCCAGGCTTTGTTGTTCCATTTATAGAGCACAGACAGAATAGCTGTAGCATCATTCTTCAGGGCACTAGGTTTTGGAAGTAATAAATGAGCATTGACTTCAACTTAAAGACACCAGCTGCATTAACCCTTAACTGGAGAGTCAGCCTGTCCTTCAAAGCTTTGAAGCCAGGTATTGACCTCTCCCCCGTAGCTATGAAAGTCCTAGGTGACACCTTCTTCCAGGAGAAGGCTGTTTGTCTACATTAAAAGTCTGTTGTCTAGTGTAGCCACCTTTGTTAGTTATCTTAGCTACATCTTCCTGATAATTTGTTGCAGTTTCTACATCAGCACTTGCTGCTTCACCGTGAACTGTTATTGTTATGGAGATGGATTTTTCCTTAAACATCATGAACCAGTGTCTGCTAGCATCAAACTTAACTTCTGCAGCTCCCTTGCCTCTCTGAGCCTTCATAGAATTGAAGAGAATGAGGGCCTGGCTCTGGACTAGGCTCTGGCTTAAGGAAATGTTATGACTGTTTTGATCTTCTATCCAGACCACTAAAACTGTCTCCATATCAGCAACAAGGCTATTTCACTTCCTTATTATTTATGTGTTCACTGGAGTGGCACCTTTAATTTCCTTCAAGAGCTTTCCCTTGGCATTCACTACTTGGCTAACTGGTGCAAGAGGCCTAGCTTTTGGCCTATCTTGGCTTTATACATGTCTTCCTCAATAAGCTTAATCATTTCTGCCTTTTGATTTAAAGTGAGAGACATGAGGCCCTAGCCCAGTGGTCGGCAAACTGTGGCTCACGAGCCACATGAGGCTCTTTGGCCCCTTGAGTGTGGCTCTTCCACAAAATACCACGGCCTGGGCGAGTCTATTTTTAAGAAATGGCGTTTGAAGAAGTTTAAGTTTAAAAACTTTGGCTCTCAAAAGAAATTTCAATTGTTGTGCTGTTGATATTTGGCTCTGTTGACTAATGAGTTTGCCAACCACTGTCCTAGCCGGTTTGACTCAGTGGATAGAGCATCAGCCTGCTGACCGAAGGGTCCCGGGTATGATTCTGGTCAAGGGCATGTACCTCAGTTACAGGCTCCTCCCTGGCCCAGGCCATGGTCTGGGTGCGTGCAGGAGGCTGAGAAGGCTAACCCCTGTTTTGTAAAACTACTGTTTGAAATTCTCTGCTATTTAGATAGTCCCTTATTCTGTAAAGTCAACTCTGCTATTTTTAGACAGCCCCTTATTCTGCAAAAATAACTTGGCCTTCTAGCCTGCTTGAATAATAAGGAAGATAAACTTAGCTGTCTGACCCTGTAGGACAGAGACTAGATGCTCCCGTGCTGTCATGCCATACCAGATATATTTTTTAATTGAATAGAACTGTGTTGTTTTCAAGGCCACAAGCTTCCAGGGAAATAACTACTAAGCACACATAGGGCTGTCTCTTGAATAAAAAGGAAACCTCTGCTTTTTGCTTTGCTCAGAATTTGAAAGACATTTTTCTCTGGGGCCGCACATAATAATAATAAAGTGTAACTCCATTTCTCTAAGCATTGCTTGGTTTATCTCCGGTCTTCTATAACAAGGCAACCAATAGATGTGTTTCTCTCACATAAATGCTTCTGTCTGTCTTTTCGTTTCTCTTCCACTCTCTCTGAAAATCAATAGAAAAATATCATCAGGTGATGATTAAAAAAGAAAGAAAGAAAATACAAATAAATAAATGAAGTGAGAAACATGAGATTCTTTCTTTCACTTGAACATTTAGAGGGCATTATAGGGTTATTAACTGGCCTAATTGCAATATTGTTGTGTCTCAGGGAATAGGAAGGCTCCAGAAGGAGAAAGATGGGAATTACACCAGTAGGTGGAGCAGTCAGGACACAGACAACATTAATCGATTAAATTTGCAGTCTTATATGGGTGTGGTTTGTGGTGTCTCAAAACAATTACAATAGTAACATCAAAAATTACCAATCACAGATCACCATAACATAACAGAGTGAGCAAATGCTGTTGGGAAAATAGAGCCAATAGACTTGCTTGACACAGAGTTGCCACAAACCTTCAATTTGTAAAAAACACAATATCTGCAAAGTGCAATTAAGCAAAGCACAATGAAAGAAGATATGCCTGTATTCCCATTAGAGCTCTAGAGACTGAGCTCACAAACAGCATCAAACCTTGGGATTTGAGATTTAAAGAACTAGAAACTGGAAGAACAGAAAAGGCATCAAAGGATAAGAAAGGAGCCTAGCTGGTTTGGCTCGGTAGATAGAGAGCATCGGCCTGCAGACTGAAGGGTCTCAGGTTCGATTCCGGTCAAGGGCATATACCTTGGTTGCAGAGTCAACCAAAGGATGTGTTTCTCTCACATTGATGTGTTTGTCTATCTTTCCCTCTCTCTTCCACGCTCTCTAAAAAGCAATGGAAAAATATCCTCGGGGGAGAATTAAAAAAAAACCAAAAAGCATAAGAAAGGAGTCAGAGAGCCAAGGTGTACTGAAATATCTCAGGTCCCATTCAGATGAGCATGTGCGTGGGTTGAAAAGGGAGAACTGGGGGATAAAGAAAGCTTTCTCAGAGAAAAAGAATATTTTTTAAAAAAAGGTAATATAATTTTATAAGTATTGGGTGAAATATAATAACTTCAAAAACAGTATATGAATTATATTAGCCCTTTTTAGATTAAATAAGGTTGTAAATTTATAATTTTGTTTAGTTAAATAAAATGATCAAGTAACTATAACTTCTGTAGAAAAAAAAGCATTGCAGTTTTTTCAAATTGAGATCATTTTAGGGGACACCAACACTAAATTTCTCCTTTCCCTAATTCCATGATATTTCATGCCAAGAAATGGTGACACTTCCTTTTGATAACTGAAAGCAATAATACCTACTACTTTCAGTCACATAAAGAAGATCAAAAAAAATAAAACTCGTGTGATGATTTGCAATGCCCGTTCTTTCCTGAAATATTATTTTAGAGAAGTTTGGATAGTAGGTATACAGTCTTTATGCATGAACTAGAAATCTTAATATACATAATTTATAAATGCGTTTGTATATTTCTACATGATTCTCTCTTGGTGCCACCCTCCCCGGAATGAAAGCAAGTGAGTTGACAAAGGGTATGGGCTATACCAGGTGGATGCTACGGTCACCTAGCATCTGAGGGAACGTGTGCAATTGAAGGGAAGCTGGGAAGTGGTTGCAACTATTCAGTAATGACATAAGTCATAGCTATAGGAAATCCTGGCAGATGCCACTGATGAGTATGCACAGGATACTCATCCGTGGAGGGGTGCCTTTGCCCACCCCCATTTTATTTAAGTCTCAAATGATGGTTAAGCAAATTTTCAAGAAGATTGAATGCCACAGTTTAATAAATTCACAATGTGAAAAATTGTAATTTGTTCATAAGAAACTTTAATGGATATAGATGTACATGTTAATACATACACCTTTATAAATCCATTTCCTCTTACTTTAATTTAGGCATCATTGGTCCTAATTGGAAACTTGACTGGGTTTAAATCACATTTCTTGTGCAAAAAATTCTTTACTCCAAAGAAGAAGTTGTTCTTGGTTTGCCCTCTATTTATTATGGAAATAGATGCTAGTTCATGGCATTTACAAATTAATCATAGGGATGTCCCTTAGAAATCCTTCCCTTCATTGCAAAATTAGATACTGTGTAAAAGAGATATGGTGTGGTGAACACTCAGTACTATATACAGATGATGTATTATAGAGTTGTACACCTGAAACAGATATACTTTTACTAACCAATGTCACCCCAATAAATTCAATTAAAAAAAAAGGGGGAAAAAAACTAAGATATGATTAGCTGCTTTTCACTTAGTACTGACAATTCTGTAGTCCACTCACTGTCATGAAAATTATTTTTCTAGAGGACAGCTGTGGGTGGGTATCTGGCTTAGAATTGGAAGAGCAGGTGTTATTTTTGGCACAATCACATGGTATCTTGGGCCCATCATTTATCTTCTCAGGTTCTCTAAACTCTCACTTATAAAATGAAGGTAATGCTTGACTGGCATGGCTCAGCAGTTGAGTGTCAACCTATAAACCAAAAGGTCACAGTTCCATTCCTGGTCAGGGCACGTGCCCAGGTTGTGGGCCCGATCCCTGGTGTGTGTGGTGTGCAGGAGGCAGCCAATTAATGTTTCTCTCTCATCATTGATGTTTCTATCTCGCTCTCCCTCTTCCTTCCTCTTTGAAAAAGAATATATTTTTTTTAAATGAAGCTAATAATTTTGCTTCATAGAGAAATTTTAAGGATTAAATGTTTTAATTCTTTGTAAACTGTTGTGAACTCTGCAAATAATTGTTTGCAACTGTTAACCTAAAATTAAAAAGCTGAAATGAGGCAATTATTATTTATTTGGGGTCAAAAATTGCAATTCAGAGAGCACAGACTCAGGCAGGCACCCAAGTAGTGTTCCAATTACAGAGTGAAGGTTTTCATGATAATAGGGAAAGAATCGTATATAATAAAAGCCCAGCGACTGAAATGGTGGGACAACCAGCGACCAGAAAGACTGTGGCCCCTCGCCCCAGCAGGCCCTGCCCCCCAGCGGGGACCCCTACCCTGATCCGGGGTCCCCATCAGGGCAGGCTGGCCGGCCCCCACCCCTGCACTAGGCCTCTATCCTATATAATAAAAGGGTAATACGCAAATTGACCTAACAGCAAAATGACCAGAATGACAGCTCAACCAGTCACTATGAGGTGCACTGACCACCTCTGGGTCTCTTTTCCTGGCCGACAGGCTCCCTTTGCCCCATGGCAAATGGGGAACTGGGGGTGGATGGCAGGGGATGTGGGTGGTGCCAGGCCAAGGCCCCTGCCCACCAATCATCCCACACACAGAGGGCAACCTGCAGCAGGGGCAGGGCAGGTGAGCGGGTGGGAATGGCCGACCTCTTGGTCCCTTCCCCCAGCCGTCAGGCTCCGATCGCCCGATGGTGAACAGGGAACTCGGGTGGGTGGTGGCAGGGGACGGGGCTGGCTGTGGGCAGCCAGGGAAGATGGCCCTGATCACAGGCCAGGCCTAGGGACCGTACCCACGCATGAATTTCATGTGCCGGGTCTCTAATAATTACATAAAAAGAAAGAATTTTTTTTTTAATCCTCACCTGAGGACATGCCTTCACTGATTTGAGAGAGAGAGAGAAACATCAACGTCAGAATGAAACACAGGCCCTGACCAGAATTGAACGTGCAACCTTGGTATGTTCCCTGACTGGGAATAGAACCCACAGACCTTTGGTGTACTACACAATGCTCCAACCAAATGAGCCACACCAGCTAGGGTGAGAGAATTTCTCTTGATGCTGTAAAACCGAATTACTCTTTAGCTATACATGATTGTTTACTGTCTTCAGATGGAATCCACAATCATCAGTCCTTGTGGTCAAGATATCTGCCATACTGCTGGCTTTATAAATAATGTTTATAAAACATTGTTGGTTTGGCCCAGTCCCAGGGTTGTTTTGCTTAATTCAAACATTCCAAAGATTCAAGGAGCAAGATGTGCAAGGTATTTCCTCTGGGATGGTGACTCTGAATCCATTTGGAAATGGCTCTACTTGTTTCAACTTTCACACTACTATTTTTATTACACTTTATCCAGAGTGCATGAGGTATTAATTGTGTAGCATATCTGTTTTTGAAAGGAGAAGTTTGTTTTAAATATGGTCTTTTGTATGGTATTCTAACAGAATACTACATTTATCCAGAAATAGTGCAGACAGTGTTAACAAGAACACTTTATATTTCTTTTTTTTTCAAATATTTTTTTCATTGAATTTATAGGGGTTGGGGATGGGTGAGAAGGGTGAATGGGGTTAAGCAAAGAGGAAAAAAGACTCATGCACACAGACAACAGTATGCTGATTGCCAGAGGGGTGGAAAGTTGTGGAGGGCGGGGAGAAAAGGGTAAAGGGGAGATAAATGCTGAAGGAAGGATACTTGACTTGGAGTGGTAAACACACAATGCAATATACAGATGAGGTACTATAGAATTGTATACCTGAAATCTATGTAACTTTTAACCAATGTCACCCCAATAAATTCACATATCTTATTTTGCTTTCTTTTTCAAGCAACTCTATTGAATAGTATTTTCATGATCAGTTGATGCATAGCAAACAATCCCAAATTCGTGGCTAAAACCTTTGAACACAGTTTTGTGCATCAGGAATTTGAAATTTCTCAGCTGGGAGATGTGTCTCTGATCCACCTTGGTGTCAGCTGGGTAGCTGTGTTAGAAATAAGGCGAGCCCCACAACTCAGGGGTTCTGGTAGAATACAATACATACTCAGGAGCCAGGAAGCAAGGCAAACATTTTCACTTCTATGTAGAAGGGTGCACACACATGGTCTGGAAGCACATGCACACAAAGCAGGCGGGCTGCTCAGCTTCTCTGACACACATGACCTGTCCCTTGCTCTTGATTGGAGCTCAGCGGCACAGTCTTTCACGATTGGCTAATTGAAAGGGAGGGATTGGCCTTTGCTGTTTCAAGATGGTGGCCCCCAGGGGAGCTGCAAGCCATGTGGCCAACATGGCAGCTGCCAAGTCACACAGTCCAAAATGGCAGCTATCTAAACTGTTCTTTGACAGAAAAGATTTATTGTCACAGCTGGGACTGGAGGATTCACTTCTAATATGGCTCTTCACTCATAGGTCTGGTGTTCGGTGCCCCTGGGCTTCTTTCTCTCTCTCCACGTGGCATCACATCCATTAGGGCCTCTGCCTGTGCCATCAACTTCTCACATACATCATGATGACCTCAGGGTAGTCACTCTTCTTAAATGGTGCCTGGCTACCAAGAGAGAGGAGCCATCAAGCCTGATCAGCAGAATTGGCACAGCATCATCTCCTTTGTATTCTATTGGTCAGAGTAATAATCATAAGGTCTCCTCAGGGGCAAAGGGGAGGAAAAATAGATTCTATGCTTGTCAGTGAAGGGATTTGTAACAGGCCTTCCCAAGATGTGCTACTCTGGCAGGTGGATTATTTTGAGCCAAAGGCAATAAAGTCTCACAAGAAATGTTTACCTTATTCTTGAAGAATTTAAACTTGGTGCCTAACCCATAACAAGGGCCATTACAAAAGATACCTTTTTATGACCTATCTATAGGGCAAGGCAAATGTCTAATTATTGAACCTCTGTTCTTATTGTGCTGTAAATGACCTTCATTCCCTTTGAAGCCCCAAGGTACCTTACCTTATACTTTGCTCATGTATGTGGGGTTTCTGACTCTTTCATGTATGTGGGGTTTCCATACGTACATCTATAACTACATGTGGCTATTCTCTCTTGTTAAGTTGTTTCATGTCCATTTGATCATTAGACCAATGAAGAGCCTAGAAGGGTAGAGGAACATTTCTTCCTCCTCCACAGTAAGGTAGTGGATAGGTCAGCAGGGTTTTGAACCATATCTGGCCCATGATATTTTACTGCTTTATGTTTATTTTTCTGAAATGCACTTAATAAGTGAACATTTACAGCTTCTTACATGATGCACAAATATACACAAAACATTACAAGCAAAAGCAGCTAATACCTGCTATTTTACCATCTAGAAATATCAATTTCTTTGACATTTGTACTTGCTTCTGTTACATTGACAATTGATAGTTGTATAACCACCCTCAGGTGCTGAAACTGTGTGGAATGTCAAGGTAGAATATTTATACTTTATCTTGGCTATGCTCCTCTTAGTCTGAGGAATAATAGAAGTTTAATGCCTAAGGCACCCTGGTGATAAAAATATTTTAAAACATGGGTACAGTGGAGGCAGCTCCTTCCTCTGCAAAGACTAGGCAGCTTTTTCATAAGTTTAAAGTATGGAAATAAATTTGTGGTATATATGATATATTGATGTGTATAATAGGGCCATTGTATTCCTTAGAATAGTTGACTAACCAGAATACCACATTTCTTTTTAAAAAAATATATTTTATTGATTTTTTACAGAGAGGAAGGGAGAGGGATAGAGAGTTAGAAACATCTATCAGCTGCCTCCTGCACACCTCCTGCTGGGGATGTGCCTGCAACCAAGGTACATGCCCTAGACCAGAATCGAACCTGGGACTCTTCAGTACGCAGGCCGACACTCTATCCACTTAGCCAAACCAGTTAGGGCGAGAACACCACATTTCTTCATTATGTCAGAAAAGAGAATTCATTTTTCTAAAACTGTCATGAGTTTTCTTATTAATGATCACAACTATAATAGCAAGAGTTCTACAATGAAACTTGTTACCATGACAAAAGCCTTACTGTGGCTGTCCTTCAATATTCTTAAGTAGATATTGAGACACAATTGTGTGTGTGTGTGTGTGTGTGTGTGTGTGTGTGTGTATCTCATCCTTTTCCATCCATTCCGGGGAAATTCCAACATTAATATTTTTCTGCTTTTTGTTGCCTTGTTGTCCTGAAGTCTGTTTCTCTATCTTTCCCTTCCCATCTTCTGCTGGCTCCCTTCTTGATAGGATCTGACCATTCAGCACAATGAAATACACCTCAGGAAAAGTCACATAATTTGTAAGTGTGAAGACTTTGCATTCTGTATGGGGCCCACTTCTTCCCTGGGTCTACATTCCCATTCTCTTCTATGCTGTGAAGTCTGGTTTATATGAGGGGGATGTAACCTCGAATGCCTGTAAGTGTCTCACAAGGAACAGATAAATAAAAAGAATATTGCAGTCTGGATACAAATAAAACAGAGTCTTAGGACTATCTATTTTCGCCCTATTTGGTTCAGACATGTGTAAAATTTATATCCCTTATGCCAATTGTAATTAACCTATTTCCTTTTTTTTATTTTTTAAAAAATATATATTTTATTGATTTTTTTACAGAGAGGAAGAGAGAGGGATAGAGAGTTAGAAACATCGATGAGAGAGAAACATCAATCAGCTGCCTCTTGCACACCCCCCACTGGGGATGTGCCCGCAACCAAGGTACATGCCCTTGACCGGAATCGAACCTGGGACCTCTCAGTCCGCAGGCTGACGCTCTATCCACTGAGCCAAACCGGTTTCGGCTAACCTATTTCCTTTTTTATTATTTGTTTACTGTCTGTAAGGACCAAGCTTCATTTACTTCAACATAGCAGCTTCTTACAAACTTCCTAGAGCAGAGTTCAGACTAAATTAATGTTCATTGACAAACATTTGTTACCTGTTGGTGCCACTGCCGGTCTCTGCCACCGTGTGCTCCTGGGGCTTGGGAAGTGTTGAGTGCTTTAGGAGGTTCCGTGTGGATCTCTTCGGCGTTATCTGCAGAAAAAGGGGAAAGGCGCCTTGCTCTCCTCTGAATTACACTTCCTAACAAGAATGGCATCTTAGATTCCAGTGCTCTTAGATATTTTAGAGAAGAGTAGGCTTGATTATTCATTTCTTTATGCTTTTAAAATGCATAGCTCCCTCTCGTGGGATTCAGGCAGCAATCCACGAGAGTCTCAGTGAGACACCAATGCAGTGACTCTTTCATGTTTTTCTCAGAATTACTTTACTCTTCTGATAACGGACACTTTGATGTGGTTCATACACATCTCTCTCCCAGGAGGCTCTTCTCGCCTCACTCATACACAGAGATGCCTGGAAGACATCGCATCCATTTCCCAGACACGAAGACGATGAAGGACCCTCACATCCCCCTCCAATTTTGTTTCAGTAAGAAAACTAATAAACATGGCAGCCAGGCGTTTTCAGTCCTGTGTTGAGATGGAATGAAAAATGCTTTGCAATTATAGGGGAGGAAAATTAATTTTCCCTCTACCCTTCTAGATTCTTGACTGAGATACACACCCCACCCCCCTCCCTATTCCCGGTAATAAAAGACAGATTAACAGGAGAAATGCAAACAGAAGTTTAATAACATATATTCATACATGTTATTATATACATGGGAGAATCAGGAAAACTGAGGAACTCCCCAAAATGCCCCAAGCTGCTACCTTAACTCCCATCTTTAGAGAAAGACAAAGGATGCTGTAGGTGAGAGAGGCCAGTTTTTGGAGGTTACCAGGAAAAGCACAGTAAAGGAAGGTAAAGTTACTATACAGATTTAAACCCTTGCCTTCTCCATAGATAAGTTTCTAGAAACTTGGCCATCTTTCTCTTCCCGGTACAAAGAGGATGACACCCTGACATGTGGAGACTTGCCTCGTAAGTGAAATGTCTCTTACAAAAGGATGACCTTTACCCAGTTTTCAGAGCTTTCTCTATGTCTTCAGTTTTTTAAAATAACCAATCTAAAAATGATCCTTATGCCAAAGGAGGGGATTTTGGGGTGAGAAATTCTGCTTCCCTTCACAGCTCTAGCACGATGAATCACCCTGAGTTGGTATGTCTGTGACACTACACAAGACAAAATAATTAATATTGTGTCAGCGTCACGGAGCCATGATAGGTTTCAGATATATTTATAACTAATCCATCACGACCATGAGGGATCCCAGCCAAAGCCTTCCTCTTTCTTCCTTTCCCATTATCAGCAATGGTGATGGCAAGGAATTCCATCTGCTTCGAAAAGGAAAAACCAAAACCAAAATCACTGATGGGAGGCCAAAGACCAGGGATGTTGCAGGGTCTGCTCTTTTGCAAGGAATGTTTATTTGATGTGTACAGTGACTAAACTCTTCCATAGAAAAAATTTCCCGCTCAGATAAATCGGCCCTACTTTATGACCAAAATGCAAAACAGGATGATCGACACTGAGCATGCTAGAGACAGCCTGACCTGCCTTTTACTGCTTTTCGGGATCCAATTTGAGCTCTGAGCAGTGAAGTGCGTCAGTGCTTGAGAAATACAGAAATACCAGGCGAGAATTCAGAAGAGGTCTGTTGTTAAAATGCAAGTGTTGGAACAAAATAGAAATCTTACTCTTAGAAAATGAATAGATATGGAGCAACCTGGGGAATACATATTTAAATCAAGGGCATAGTCCATCAGGTGTGGCTCAATGGTTGAGCCTCGACCTACTAGTATGTCCCAGGAGGTTACGGTTCGATTCCTGGTCAGGACAATGCCTGGGTTGTCGGCTTGATCGCCAGTGGGGGCGTGCAGGAGGCAGACGGTCAATGATTCTCTCTCATCATTGATGTTTCTATCTCTACCTCCATCACTCTCCCTGCATCACTGAAATCAATAAAAATCTATTTTTTAAAAATCAAGGGGCATAAAATAATTAAGAGAAAAATAGACTGAAGACAGACTTTGCCATTTCTTAGGCCCTGCTTGTAAAGAGATAAAAGGGAAAGATGAATATGACTAGGAACAAAGGGCATTGCTGTGAGCAACTTAACTTGAGCATAGATCTCATTTGTATTACTTCTGAAATATTTAAATATGTTGCATGATTTATGAATGTGTCCACATAGCTTTTGAAACTACATGCTGTGTAATGTCTTTGTTAATTTTTTCCACATGCAAGAAGTGGTGGAAGCTAATACTTCATGTCAGTGATGGAGGGATATAGGAGAGTATTATTTACATTGGTACCTTTGTATTCTGTTGTTTTTAACCTCTCAGATTCTTGTTGTAATTAAATCAAACTCCCACCAGGGGGAGCAAGGGAACAAATCTCTAAGCCCTAAATCCAGGCACATTTCCAATGGAAGGAACATTAGATTCCAGAGGGAACTGCTCAGTATTTTTATTTTTTTCCTTCTGTGAATCATTTGCAGCCTGCATTTTTACTGTGGGAAGTTTCTTTCAGATTTATTTTCTCTGGCTTTTCAGCTGCTTATTTTTAGTTGTAAATCTATGCTATGGTTGAGCAGCAAACCAATATTCCAGCAATCTCCAGCAGGGAAAGATTTTCCTATGGGATTTCTAAATCCTTACATAGTCAGTTACAACAGAGCCTTTTCCAGTGCCTTGGCAAAGTAGCACTCCGTAACTGAGCCTGGGGACTGGAACAGGGGATAAAATTAGACCAGGAGGGGACACAGTGCTGAGGGGAGCTCCAGGAACAGGGAGAAAGACTCAGAAAGATGAACTGGGGAAGCAGGCAGGTCAGCACAATAGATGTAATTAGCAAATGCAATTATCATCAGCATATCAATCCCTCCCCCTTGGCTTTATCCTTTGTATTGCCAAGGCAACACAGGCTGCCTCCTCCTCTCCTGCCTCCTCCTTTCCAACAACCCCAGCTCCTTCTCTCTTACTGTCTCTGCCCTTGGGGTTGATTTTAAGCACCTGCTTCACAGGTATCTGGGGTGGAGAAAGGCAAAAACGGGTCAGAAAGGTGAGGAGGACCAAGGCTTTGCCGTGGAGTATTTCTTGTTGTAGGTTCTCACTCTATACAGGATTTAGCCTGTGCCCATTTGGGGATATTTTATTCCTATTTGTGACCATTAGCTGGCATGAAAAATGCCTTTCTTTTCACCTTGACATGAGTGTTCACAGATGGAGAGATGGAACTCAGGCAATTCACTATGTGCTTTTGCACATTTAAACCTGTCCTTAGATTTAGTTTCTTGTAAAACAGGTAGTGCTATGGACATGAATTTTTGTCATTTTGTTCTCTGATGTATCCTTCGTACCTAGAAAAATGCCTGATACGTGCTAGAGACTCGTGTAACATTTGTTGAATTCACAAATGAATCCTCCAAGAAGACTGGAGTGGAAAGAGGTTAAATATAGAGAGAAAGTATTCTATAATTTGTAAGGGCCATATTTCTATAGTGACTAAGTCATCTACTGAAATAGGGGGCAGACTTCTGCCTTCTAATTGTGGCTCTGTTAGTGTCTCACTTGGTTACCTTGGGCAAGTCATAGCATCTTTCTGGATCTCATGCTCTTTCATATGTACAAGAAAGTGGCTTTACCAGATTGCCTGAGGTCCATTTCAGACTCAAAGTTCTATCATTCTTTTTGTCTATTATCTGATGAGGCTGACGGGGTTCAGAACAGAGCTCCCCAAGATGTGCCACTCTGGCATGAGGGTTGAAGGCAATCAAGAACCCTAAGGGTTCAGGAGAAATGTCTGCCTCTCCCTTAACTACCTAGAAGAACCCACATTGTTGGGCTTGCCTATATTAAGAGTGATGACCCGAGATAAGCTTTTATGACCTATCTATAGGACAGGGCAAACTTTTAATTACTGAATATTTGCTCTTCTTATTGTCTTGTGAATGACCTCCTAAACCTCTACTTGGCTCAAGATGCCATATATACCTGCTTTTCTCTTTCAGTCACAGAACCTGTCATGCATGGGGGTGGTCTCTGACTCTCTCGTGTATGTGGGTTTCCCGTACATATGTATATAATTAAATTTGGTTATTTTCTCTTGCCTAATCTGTCTCATGTCAACTTAATTATTAGACCAGCCAGAAGAACCTAGAGGGTGGAGGAAAAGTTCCTCTCTCATAAGGCAAATAGCTTACTTTTCATATATAATTGAGAATAATTATAAAAATGTTGCACGTAAGATTACCAAATGGCTTTCTGTCAAAATGAACTCGAGAACCATTTTATTTCAGAAACAAAGCAGGATTATTTTAAAGCATTAACTTTCCATAAATTGTAGAAATTTCTAAAGCTCTAAATATAGAGCCACAGAGATATGTGTTTAAAATAAGGAAATATCAATACTGTGTTTTCATAAGTTTGAATGAATTGCAATTTTTGCTTCCCCCAAGGGAAGATTCTCTTGCTACCCTTTTTTAGCCCTATATAAGACATCAAGAAGAAACATGAATTAAAATCTAAAGTACTAGTTTTTCTCAGTATGTCTGAGTAAGAGTTAAAGAAACTATCACACCAAATAAGTAGATAATTGGCAGGTTCCCCAGTTTGCATCATCCATTAATTCAATTCATATATTTTAAATCAATCAAATATTTATTTTTCACACAAAGGATATATTCTGTGGTCAAAATTAGCTCTCAGGGAGTCATTTCCAAATAGTGTATTTCACTTAGTAAGGAACTGAGATTCTGTAAAAACCATTCATAAGGTTGGCTATTTAAATGCTATTAACTCTTTCATGCACTCAATATACATGTAATAGGCCTCTTGTCTGCCAGGCACTGTTTTATGTGTTGGGGATAAAACGGCAAAGTCCCTAGGCCAATGAACTTTGCTTATGGTCTATTTCATATCTACCTTCTATGTGTCAAATGTACTAAAAGAACTAGGGTATGGTATTGCCTAAGAATGTTTAGAAATAAAATTCCAAAACAAATGTCACGCCTCATATGTTGAAAACCAATTATTGAGTACTACTTGCCATTTTCCTTCTTTAACTGTTAGTAGCCCTGCCTAGCACTGTAATTTTGAATTAGTTTTGTACAGACAAAGGACTTTTCAACTAGATCAGTGGACTTACATGTTTCAGTAAAAAGAGGTGTCATGGTTTAGAATAATTTGATTTGGAATCAAAAGCTTAAGCTCTGGCCCTGTCATGTATGGTGGATTCAAGCAATTTGTTTAATTGTCAGAGTTGAGGCCTCACATGTAAAATGGAGCTTATGAATGGGTCTCTCTTGAAAGAGTCTTAAGACTCTCGTGAAATTGTGCATCTTATCATTCTAAACTCTAAAAGTGTATTCTATCATACTAAAGTCTAAAACACGAATTTTTAATCTTAACAATAGCAATCCTATTTGTTGTAGACTTATTATACATACACATTAAAAAGAATCCTATCTAATAAAGAGGGAATATGCTAATTGACCTCACACCGTCACAAAGACAGTGGCGCCTACAGCCAATAAGGAGGGAATATGCTAATTTACTCTCCTACCCTCAAAGATGGTGGCACCCACAGCCAATAAGGAAGGGATATGCTAATTGACTACCCCACCCTCAAAGATGGCAGTGCCCACAGCCAATAAGGAGGGAATACGCTAATTGACTGCCACACCCTCAAAGATGGCTGCACCCACAGCCACAAGATGGTGGTGCCCAGTCCCCTCAGCCCTGCCCGCCCATCTGCCTCCGTAGTCCCCCAGTTCCCTCAGCCCCCCAGCCGCCCAGGGCAAGCCTGAGGTGCAGGCAAGCCTTGGATGGCAGCTCCCCAGCTGCCCAGGGCCACCTGAGGCTCAGGTAACCAGGGCCAGCCGAGGCTTGCGCTGCCAGCAGTGGCAGCAGCAGAGGTGTGATGGGGGCATTGCCTTCCCCTGATTGCCAGGTCGCTTCCCGCCCCTGAGGGCTCCTGGACTGTGAGAGGGGGCAGGCCGGGCTGAGGGACCCCCCCCCCCCCCCCCCCGCTCCAGTGCATGAATTTTCATGTACTGGGCCTCTAGTAGAAAGATAAATAGCTTTAAATTAACTTTAAAATTTTAATCATCACATCACTCTATTCATCAAATATATCAGGTGAGAAAAGTCCTAAAAATCTGTCAGTTCATTTATTTTTTATTTTTTATTTTTTTACTTTGGTACTGGCAAATTAGACTAACACACTCAAAACAGAGATAGAAAAAAAAAAGTGTTTACCTCTGCTTAGCTAAATTAGGGTAAGCAAGGAATAGTGCATTTTAGAGTGAGAGTTTTACACATCGCCAACAGCACAAATAACTTATGAGCACATTTTTCTTATTTCTCGCATTGTATTACCCTTCAGAGCTTCCCTAAAGGTGTGACAAAGGTGTTCCACAGGTGCCATCGACTGACTCCTCAGGATTTGTTAGGCTCAATGAGATAATGAAATAAAATGCCCGCTGAGATTTTAGAGTCTTAATAGAGAATGGAAAATGAACAGTGTTAACCCAAATTCTGTCCTCACAGATAAGTTAAAATGGTCTTTTAAACTTCCGCAGTCAATTTAAAGACACCATTGGGCGGAATAAATAATGGCAATGCCCAGTGTGGAATGAAGCATAGGTTATATACTAAGTGCCCATCACTCATCTCGGGCAGAAAAAGCCATCATTTTTGGCTGAACATTAGCCTCATATTTTACTCTCTCTGTCTCCAAGAACATCCTAGTTCAAGTGCCTTGCTGAGAAAAGTGTTTTTTAAAAATATATACTTGAAATATTGGTAGGGTAGCATTTTTATCTTTACCTATTTAGTATTTCCCATACAAGGTCCTAAAACTTCCAGATGATTTCACAAAAACTAATGCTAAAATAGGAAAACAAAACCTAAATACGATGGAGTGCATTATTAACTAGCATTTCTTATTAGAAAAGAATTTGGTACCTGCTCATATGATGCACATCAGAAAATAATGTATTAAGCCCCATGTTTGCTTTACAAAGTACTAGACTTAGCCTTTATTGATCTGGGAACTGCAGTAGGAAATAGGCCAATGTAGATTAGCATTTAGTGGCATCCAGAAACTGACTGAGGGAAAAACAAAAACAGATACAAATATCATAAATAGTTGTTTTACATTATGTTATAACAAACACCATTTAAATAAAGCAATCATGTGGTAACAGTCTCCTATATAAACCAGATGCATTTGGGGAAAGTTTCAGCTCGTAAATTGGTAAGTGGTGTGTGTCTCACATAAACACCTCTAAAGCTATTCCTGTCTTCCATGCAAAAGCAGTTGAACATTCCATGCAAACAATTTAATAGCTATGCTGCAATGGTGCACCACTTGTCTCGTGCCGCTTCCCACCAATTTTGAGTAAGAAAAAGAGCAAAATTAGAACTAAACTGTTATGCCATTGACAAAACAATTAGTAGGAACCAAAAAAATAAAATATGGTGAGAGAACAAAGGGATGGGCAATTTAGTACTGCAGACATTCATCTCCACCACACATCAGCCTGGTTTAACATTTGAAAGAGTAAATGCAGCCAGAAATGAGGTAAAAATAGCCATCAAACCACAGTACAAAAATCTATATGCACAAAAGGGGAGGAGGTAATTATTTTAAGACAGTCATAATATTGGATTTAATGATATAGACTCCCTTTCCTAAATAAATCTCAAATAGTATTTACTTTATTTTTTCAAAGGTTAAACAGGACATAATTTGTCCTTAGCACACAAATGTGGACAAAGTTCTGAATTCACTGTAGTGGATGCTGAGACCCACTGCATAGATCCCAGACCCCGCTTTAGGACCAAGGCGGAGTTCCACAGAGGCTGGTAGTGTTGCCTGGCTCACAGCCAAGGCCATGCCAAGAATTACTTTTTACCAAAGGGAGCTCTTTTTCCACGAACTGTTTGAAGCGTGAAAGGATGCAGAGGCCAAGGCCCTTTGACTCAATTTGGGAAACCTCTGAAGGGCAACCCCAACTCCAGAGCTCCCCAATGGGTAAGCTCAGTCCTTAGTGTTAACCCCATTGCAGTTCAGTCTTCTCCCATTGCCCATCCTTGTTTCCATAAATTAACTCCTCAGGTGTTGCTCTAGAGAGCTTTACCCCAACAAGCCTTGTGCCCTCAAATGTCAGTCTCAGAATCTGCCTCCTAGGGAGCCTGACCTTGGCATCCTCCTCCTCCCTAATTAATTATAACTTGAAACGGCATGTACTATCACAGGAAATTAGGAAAGCTCTGCATTTTGTCATTACTTTACCATAACTTTATTAAAATATTTTGCTTATTGTCTCAAAATTCTTACAATGCTTTCCTCTTCTTCCTTTCTCACTTTCTTGATCAAATTCTGATCACAGCAAGAATACAAGACACTGACTTTTTCATTTTTAGATGCATGATTTAATAAGGACAGAAAAAAATTAAAGGTCATTGAATCCAGTTTTTACTTATAGTTTTCAAAAGCCACCAGACTCCGAACATTCATAAAATGGTCTAATCAAAATAGATTTTGTAATCCAAATTAGCAATAGTCATCCTTATTCAAGATATCCCTGTCTGACTATTCATTCAGATTTATATTTCTAGACATGGGTTACTAAAAATATTATGTTTAAAATAAGTAAACTAGCAGTTATATAAGGAACACTGCCAATTCTATTAGGTACTATATATATATACTATATATATATATATATATATATATATATATATATATACATACATACATACATACATATATATATATATATATTGCTTAAAATACTAATAAAATAAGTATCCACTATTTACTAATACTTACTACCTAATACACACACACACACACACACACACACACACACACAAATAAAAGAGAAAGATGCAAATTGACCATGCCTTCACGACGCCCACCAGCCAATCAGGAGTGAGTATGCAAATTAACCCAACAAAGATGACGGGTTTTTTCATACACCGGTGACAAGCAGCAGGAGGCGGGGCGATGACACAGGTGTTCCACACCGCCCCAACCTCTCCGGGCCTCTGGGCAGCATGGGAAGGCAGAAAGGCAGCTCCGGGCCAGAGCAAAGGCGGTGCTGGCAGCCAGGGGAAGGAAGGCCCATTCTCGCACGAATCTTCGTGCATCAGGCCTCTAGTGTGTGTGTGTGTGTGTGTGTGTGTGTGTGTGTGGTGTGGATATATATATATATATATCTCCAGAATTATGCAAGAAAAGAGAAATGATATTCATGACTATTAAATAAGTAGGCCAAGATTACATGTTTGGGTAGTTTTGAAGCCTATTTACTGAACGCTTCCAGGAACACACCTGTAGTAATATAATGTCAAGGTTTTTTAGCGTGTTATAGAAGATTATGACAGAATTTTATAGGCTACTTAATGTAATTGTTATAAAATGGGTTATACAAAGCAGAGTATCACTTTAGATCAGTAGGTTGAGAGGAGCTGAGTGATATGCTGGTTGGTTATGGATTTTTAGTAGAGAGACTTCCATATAATTATGTAGTCTCAAGGCCTCACCATATGATATGTCTAGCAAGGGAGTAGGGATACTTATGAGGAAGCTCAGGGCTCCCAGAGACCAACATAGAAGCTATCTGAACTCATAAAACTAAGCACCAAACTGGAATAGGTTCACTTGTTCCAGACTCTGTTGGTCAAAGTTGTCATAGGCCAACCCAAATTAAAGGGGAGGGCAGGCGATCCCAGCTCTTGATGTGAAGAGTGCGAAAGCATTTGTGGTCCTATTTAGTTTGCCATAGGAGAGTGAGCAGTTAGGTGAGCCTCCACTGACTGCTTGTCACTACTGGGCCGGGCATCTCCCTGCACAAGCAGTCTGCTCACCACCTTCTGAGCACATCAACCATAGGAAGTAGGATGCTTGCAAGGCTATACTCACTGAGGATCACCCATCCTGATGCCCACTATATTTTTTGCTGAACATAGGAAAATGTAGTTTGTGAACAATTTAGAGTACTCACATCCACCAGTTCTTTTCATGGAAAAATGTAGTTTGTAAACAATTTGAAGTGCTCAAATTCACCAGTTCTCTCAAAACAATCAAGTTGAGTTATAACATAAAAAGTTGAAACAAATGGAACTATCTGAGATAATTTAAATAATACATGAACTCTGTTTTAGTTTTTGTAGGTCTGGTAATCAATATTTATTTTAGAAAAACTATTTGAATTTTACTTAGATAATGTATACCAACCTCAGCTTTTATGATAAATTGGATACTTGAATGAGATAATTTTTAAAACAAGCAGTATTTTTTTCTGTTGAATATTATTTACTTAAAGATATTTCCAACCATTTCACACCTGTCAGAATGGCTATCATCAACAAATCAACAAATGACAAGTGCTGGAGAGGATGCAGAGAAAAAGGAAGCCTCATGCACTGCTGGTGGGAATGCAGACTGGTGCAGCCACTGTGGAGAATAGTATGGAGTTTCCTCAAAAAATTAAAAATAAAACTCCTTGGGGAAAAAAAAAATAAAACTCCAGTTTGACCCAGTAATCCCACTTCTAGGAATATAAACCAAGAAATAAAAACACCAATCAGAAAGGCTATATGCACACCTATGTTCATAGCAGCACAATTTATAATGGCTAAGATTTAGAAACAGCCTAAGTGCTCATCAGCAGATGAGTGGATTAGAAAACTGTAGAAAATCTATACAATGGAATACTACCCTGCTGTAAAAAGGAACTCCTAACATTTGCAATAGCATGGATGGGCCTGGAGAGCATTATGCTAAGCAAAATAAGTCAGCCATAGAAAGATAAATATCACATGATCTCACTCATTTGTGGAATATAATGAACAACATAAACTGATGGACAAAAACAGAAACAGAGAAGCATCAAACCTCAGAGGGAAGGTAGGGGTGGGTGGGGATAAGGGTGAGAGATGAACCAAAGGACTTGTATGCATGCATATAAGCCTAACCAATGGACATAGACACCAGGCGGGTGAAGGCATGAGTGGAGGGATTGGGGAGGCAAGGGAGAGATAAGGACACATATGTAATACCTTAATCAATAAAGAAAATTAAAAAAAGATATTTCCAAATCCAGAATCCCACTACTGAGCCAAAAATATTCCTCTCTCTCTCTCTCTCTCTCTCTCTCTCTCTCTCTATATATATATATATATATATATATATATATATATATATATATGGTGACTAATTGTACTAACAGATAAGTACCATGTGTTTTTATTTTCAATCAACAATTCATTAACAAGGACATCAGTATAAATGCCAACATATTGAAAACCATAAATTAAGAGTTGCTGGTTTGTAAACATGATGCCAAGTTAAAGTGTCAATTAAAACCAGTATAAATAGAGTTGAATCACAACTAGAATACTTTTAAAATGTAAAGGCTGTCATTTGCTTTCATTTGAATAAACATGTTTTATGAATGATCTATATTAATTGGATATAAAAATGCTACAGATTAAAATATGCAGTATAACTAAAATTAATATGCTTTCATATTTTCATAATTCTTATACATCTACATACATGTCTGTAATACCATATACTTCCTATCCTATCTATGGTAAATTACTCTCTCTTCTGCATATATTCTATAGTAACTTAATTTTCAGAAAACAATTATGAGAGAAACATTTTAAACAACTTTTTTCCAAGTTATGTATATTAAGTCTTTTAAAGAAATTATATATATACTAGAGGCCCCATGCATAAAGATTCATGCAAGAATGGGCCTTCCTTTCCCTGGCTGCTGGCAACACCTCTGCTCCGGCCGGAGCTGCCTTTTCGCTCCAGCCTGGAGCCACCTTTCCACCTTCCCACACTGTCTAGAGGCCCAGAGCTGCTGGGGCAGTGCAGAACACCCCCAGCTGCTTGGCACCTGCGTATGCAAATTAACTCGCCATCTTTGTTGGGTTAATTTGCATGCTCACTCGTGATTGGCTGGTGGGCGACGCAAAGGTACGGTCAATTTGCATCTTACTCTGATTCAGGTAGATACATATTATCTACTAAGATTTTATAGATTGAAGTCTACTTCAGTTTACCTTTTGGCATAGATATTGTAAAAGAATTATTTCTGATAGTCACAAATTTATTGAGTTTCATTACAATATTTGGGAAGATGACATACAAGGTGGGGCAAAGTAGATTTAGAGTTGTTTATATAGAAAATAATACAATAATTAATAAAGTATAATACAAAAATAAATGTTTCATGTATTCATAACTGTAAGCTACTTTTGCCCCACCCTGCATATATTCAATAATTTATTTATATATTTTTTACCAGTTAGATATACAACAGCTATGTATCTGCCACTGTTTCTTAAAATAAATATATAAAATTTTATTAGTAGTATTTAATGAAATGTGTATAGCCCCTTAATTCACTCAATAAACATTAATTGAGCTCTTACTCTGGTCAGACTCTTCTAGGCATATTTTCCTGAAGTTTACATTGTATTAGAGGGAGTAGACAATAAAATAGTAAAATAAAAAAATATGAGTTCATAATTAATGCCATAAAATTTTAATTCAAGAAAAAAAGAGAAAATGATGCAAGGCCACTCTGTTAGATCATGTGACTAATCCAGTTATTTCTATGGAGGTGACATTTGACAGGTGCTAAATAAACAGACAGTGAACCATGTGTGGTTCTGCCCTCCCGGATCATTCTCTCTTCTTCCCTGACTAAATTGTTTTATGGCACTAATTAATATAATTCATAGGTATATAGATAGAGATCTAAGTAGATAGAGATAGAGTTATATATAGAGAGATATATCTATTTTATTGTATGCTCCCTTGAATAGAATGTGAATTTAAGGACTTAGGGTGATTAAGTCAGTCTTGTTTATCATTTTATCCCTAGAGGGAGTTTTATAAGTATATGTAGTTGAACAGATGAGGCAACAAAGTCCCTTTAGTGATCAGTATCTTAACCAAAATTACACAACCTTGTAAATAGAATGAGGAAGCAGGAGGAAGAAAAGGAACATATGCTGAAGGTTAATATGTGCCAGACATTGTGGTAAGGTTTTTATATATATTATCTAGTTTAATACTTAAAGAAACTATATTACTAACTAATATTATTAGCTAAATATTGGCTGGCCCCCCAAATAGTCACATTTTTATCTCTAGATTGTGAATGTCACCTGATAATAAAAAGAGACTCAATATGATTTAGCTGAGGATTTTGAGATGTTGGGACTATCCTGAATTGTCCATGTAGCCTGTGTGATCACAGGGGTTCTTTTCTTTTGGGAAATAAAAACAAAAAAAATGCACTTTTTATTTAAAAATCACAACTTATAAGATGCTGGATATGCATGTTTGATATATGACTACTGGCCAAGAATGCTTATCTTAGCAGAAGCTAGCCTTTCACGGGAGTGTCTGTATGGCAAAAAGCAGGTAATCTTAGCCAACTAATAAATAGAGCAAAGGGGTTAAATCAACTGCTCTCTCAAGCTTACCTTGGTCACTAGAGCAGTTGAAGGCCTGTTTCAGATCTTTTATGGAAAACAGGAGAACTAACCCCAACAAGCAAGACAGTAGAACTAAAGCAGGCAGCTGCAACCACCAAATAAGGCTGTGAACCGTGGGCAAATATGCTGCTCGGAGCTGCGTAGCTGGATCAGAACCTGACTGACTATCTAGAGGAATTTTCTTGGTATTTCAATCACATGGGTTCTTATAAGAGGAGGGGCAGGAGGTCAGACAGGAAGCAGATGTGAGGTTGGAAACAAGAGTTTGAAGTGATGTGAGCAAGAGGACTGAGCCAATGCTTGCAGGTGGCCTCTCGAAGCTAGAAAAGTCAAGGAAATGGATAATCCCCTGGAGCCTCTAGAAGGAGCCTGTCCTGTCAGCACCGTGACTTCAGCAGCGTGAAACTGATTTGAGGCTCCAGAGCCATAAGGGAATGAATGCATTTGCATTGTTTGAAGCCCCCAAGTTTGTGGTAATTTGCTATAGCACCAATCGGAAGTTAGTACAGCAGCCCAGGCGGGGAGCTCAGGCGTCTTGTTCAATGTGACAACACCTCTGTAACGGAAAGTTAAATGTCCTTGTCCTATACTCTCAGCCAATGCCCCAAAGCTTATAATAGGCAGAAATGGTTCCCATATTCACAAGAGTGTCAAGTAGGTGTCAGTAACTATGATAGTACTTAATAAAAGATGGTAGGGGAGGTCTTTTCACCTGCTACAATCATACCCCATTCAGCGTAGATAAGGTCTAGAGGAGTTCATGGACACAGAGGATTCCCCTGGGTGGTTGCACTGTGAGTGCAGAAGAGAGCACTGGGACATGGAGGCTCTTTCCCTCCCAAGGAAAGTGGTCCAAGAAAAGCATTAGGAGAGACTGGGAGTGCCTTCGAGAGGCAGGCTCCCTCTCACACTGTGCCTGGACCCTATGAGCTACAGAACCTCACAGTGTCATTTTGCAGCTTCCCTTGGAGCAGAGCACAAGACGGTGCTTAACAGAGTCCCTACAGGATTGCGGTATTCCTGTCCCCTAAGGCTTAGCCTGGAGTCTTCTGTGGTGGGCGAATATATGGCTCAAACCATCCACTGCTGCAGAGAGACCCAAGGTGGGGATGTGGCTTGTCCTCCCATCATTGGATTCATGGGCCAATAGATGCAGAATAGAGTAGCCCAGCTTAAGTCTTCTGGGTTGTGCCCCATACACAGGGAAGCTGACCTAGAGGAGAGTTCCCAGAGCCTAAGACCCATGTTACAGTATTTCCATTATGAAGCTTTCCACTGGCCCACTGAAAAAAATGTACATATATGCTCTAAGAGAGCTATCGTAGATGAATATAAATGCTGTTGTGCAAAGACAGCAAAGGCCAGATGACAAAAATAGGAGGGAAGAGATGCTTTTGTTTCTCTTCCACCTTTCTCTCCTGACTCTAAGAGGAAGCAGGAAAAGAAAGAAGAGAAGGTTGAGGGAAAGTGGGGGGGGGGGGGGAGGGATAGTTAAAATGCCCTTTCTCACAAGAGCCATGGGTCAGCCTTGAGTTATAGAGAAGAAAGAAGTTTCAAATGGAATGAGAGACTGAAGCTCTGATTTAGACTGGAGTGAACTTTTGAATAACTGACAGTGAGTCATAATGACTAAAAAGGAAACAGAAGTGACTTGGAAATTATGAGATTTGCATAATGTGCTATCAGGGGTTCAGGGAAGGTTGATCCAAAAGGAAGTTGAAAAGGAATAGTTGGTGAAAAACTAAGGGACTTTCAGAAAACATCTTTGTCAAACTTCACTCAGTAAATCAGTTGACCTCGTGAGCTGTGGATGGGACAGCGGGGACTTGAAATCAGATCTCCCACATTACTGTCAAGTATTCTACATACATAGCATTTCAGCTCCCCGATTTCCTTAGACATCACCCGAACGTTAGAACGTAGTCTCTCGTGTCTTTTATTTTCAGTGAATGTGCCTTTGTTAGACTTTTTGTAATGCCTTCATTTCACTAGTCATCTGTCAGTTCTTTTCCTGCCTTACAAAAACAGATTATCTTTAGATGTTTTTGGTGGGTGTTTTGCAATTTATTCTTTTAATTTCTGGTTTGCCTAACTTGCCACACTTTGTTCTTGCATGGAAATCTTTTCTTTTTGTTCTCTTGTAATAGGTAATTCAGAATATAAGACATTTTAAAAAACACAGTGACAGGAGCAAATTTAGGGTTTCTCTGATAGCCTAGAGACAATATTTGTGTGGCCTTTAAGGTTTATGATTCAAACCAAAGGAGAGGAGACATGCTGGAGATAATTACTTTGTCTAAATTGTTTCTTGAAAAATTCAAGGTGTCTTAAATGTCAACCAATAAAAAGACTATCAATTTAAATAACTCAATCCTGGTTGTAGGAAATGGATGAAGAATAGTAATGGGAAAAAATAAAACCTGTATTCAGTCATTAAATGGCCCAAGGACATTTAGAAGACAATTAAATAAAAGCATCTCTTACACCTGAGACACATGAAACACTAAACATTAGTAAAGCTGTCACACAAAATTGGCTTTAAAAGAGTGAAAACTCTTTTTACCCTGTACTACTTGGAAATTGCTAAGAAACAGCATTTTTCCATTTCCAATTTTATGCCTTCAATTGTATTCAATAAAATATTCAAGGCATATAAACTAAAATATGCCAAGCTTAAAGCTAGAAGTCCCTACTCTAGTTAAACTTCATAAAAATGCATATATGTTCATAAAAAATGTTTTGAGCTACTGTGTATGTGCCATTACAAGGCAATAAAGATCTTTTCCTTTGCCCTGTTATAAAACAAGCAGGTCAGTACCAGAGTCACAGATTGTCCAATCTGGTTGGGATCCTGGATCTATTTAGGTCATCCCCTTCATGGTTGAAGTCAGTTGTCCAAGGTTTCTCATCTAATCAGTTACAGAATCTGAATCAGGGACTATCTCTTCTGACTCCTCTCCAGTGAATTCATACTGAACAGCATTTGCAATTTGTACTCTGGTTCCAACCAGCACACATTCCTCCCCTTTCCCTCCTTCCTTCACTCCATCCCCACCCCCACCCCAAAATACAAGATAAACTATGGAGCAAAATTTTCTTTTTCTATTTTTTTATTTCCAAAATCCATAATCATGTTTCTTTATGAAGTGCTCTCCCCCCTCCATTTTTGTCTCCTATTTCATCTACTCTAAGCCTTAATTCTCTAATTATTCACACATTTGAATGTCTTTGGACAGGACACTGTGGGCTGGGAGCTTGAGGTCAGTTGCAGGGGAAATAGGACAATCTACAGGAAGATGACAAACTGAAGAATTTAAACAGTTTGACTCATTTTTCAATCATTCAATATACTCACAAGGTTTTGTTGAATTTTGTGTCAAATTAGTTGCTCATACCAGCATGAAAATAACGTAATTTTGACCAAGTTTTCACATCATTTCTGAATTAGATAGGGGAGGGTAGAGTGCTTTAATAATGGATTCAAAGCATAATGGCTGAAAAAATAGGTGTTTCTTTCTTTCTATCTAGTTATCTAGGGCAACTCTTCCTAAGCACAGGAGCCATGAGAAAAGAAGATTCTTGAGCCGCATTCTAGATCTACCGAATCAGAAACTTTGGTACTTAGGGCCAGACGTCTGTGCTTAAGTAAACCTTCCAGATGTTTCTGATGCACCCTAAAGTTTGAAGTCTATGGGACAATTTAACGATCCAGGGAGATGTGTGTGTGTGCCAGTGAGATGTGTGTCATTCAAAGACCCAAGCTGGCTGTATCTCTGCCATCCTCAATGTGCCCAACATGGAAGGGGAAAGAGCACAGAGCAGTTATGTGGGAAGTTTCATAAGAAGATTATAGTGATTCTCACATACCTTTTGAGGGAATTGCAACACGTGGCCACAGCCAATTGCAAGGAAGGCTGAAAAATGTAATGCAGCTGAATCATAATATGCCTAGTTACTACAAAAGTAGGGAGAAAGGATTTTGGTGGACAAATGCTAGTCTCTGAAACAATCACATAATTATCTTCCCACAGTCCGGTTTATTGGTGATGTGTTCTCTCTTCTCTCTCTCTCTCTCTCTCTCTCTCTCTCTCTCTCTCTCTCTCTCTCTCTTTCACACACACACACACACACACACACACACTCCTATTGATGTTGCTTTCATTCAGGTACTTTAATTTCTGGTATTATACAAAGGATTGCATCATGGAAGATGTGGTAAGAGGGTAATTCAAGAAAGAGTAAACAGTTAACAATTTTAGATACTTCTAAATCACTGAAATGAGTGCTAAAATTGTCCCCTAGATTTGTTAAAATGGAGGCCATTTTGTTAGAAAGGACCGTTCCATAAAATAATGGTACATAAGTTGTGTTGGCATAGAGTGTATTAGTGAGAGCACATGAGGTGAGAGAATGAAGACAGCAAAATATAGTTTCTAAGAAAGATTGTGGCATGGTGAAAAGATAAGGCCCTAAGTGAGGGATAAAGTCCTAGGCATGATTACATGTTGATGAAAAAGATCTAGCTGAGAAGCTGTGGTTGAATTTTCAGGAATATGAAGTGGGTGGATTCCTGAGAAAGTGTCCTGGGGTCCAATCACTCAGACTGGAGGAGCCACCAGGGATAGGAAATGAAAAAAACTGCCTCTAATGTAACAGCAAAGAAAGTAACAAAGGAAAACGGGGGGAAATTGAAGTAACTAATGGGAAACTGAGAGAGGATGTTTCTAGAGTAACACAGATGGATTGCTGAGCAGTACTGAAGACCTATTTGAAGTCACTTTGCATACATTTACATAAAATCATTGCAATAGCATGTTAATGTTACATGGGGTTGCTATATTAATTTGGATGCTAATAAGCCCTAAAAAATTACATTTATTAGTGTTTCTCTGTTAATTGTTTTAATATTGGCAAAGAGTAGGAAAACTCTGAGATTTTATTTTTGCCTAACCCTGCTTAATTAATCTGTGTTAGAAATTCCCTGGTCAGTAGGTCTATAACAAATATAGAACTTGGTGAAATTCAGTAACTCTCTCAAGACTTCAAAAAGAACATTCATACGAGGGTTTAAAAAAGTTGACATCATTTGTCTGTATTTTATTGGAATTTTAGAAAATTCTGAAAAAGAAAACTCTTGAAGCGAATGAATGCCTCATGTTTATAAAAAAGTCGTTAAGAAAATTGAGTGCATAAATTAACATTTAGTTTATGTGCCAAGAGGTGAAAAAAAATAGGCATTTCTACATCATTAAACATTATTTTTTTTAATGAGATCTCTAGGTGCCTATAAATTGTGAAGTGACCTGGTATTTATCCAATGCTGTGCGTTCACCCTTATAGTCTGGCTGCTTTGCCCTGAGTATTGTACCCACCTTGCTAAAACCAGCCAAGTTGCTCTGAAAGGTTACCTTCCCTGTCAGGCTCTCACACCCAGGCTACTATGCGCCAGCCTAAAGGCTCAAGTACCTGAGAACTAGGTATAACCCCTATGCTAATTAACTAATCCTCAGAAAGCTGCAAAACTTAACTAACCCACACTGCTGGCCATAACTACCCTACATGGCTGCCCCCTACAGCTAAGCTAGTTTGTTCTTACCCACTAGTTCCTGGGTGCAATTTCCTGTGTGGCCCCGCCTAGTCCCCATCTCTCCTTCATAGCTGTAAGCAACAGAATATTCAACCTTTCATCTTCATGAATGTGTGTTGCATTCTACCCTCAAAAAAATTCTTAAAGTCTTATAGAACAACTAGAGGTCTGGTGCGTGGATTCATGTACCAGTGGGGTCCCTCAGCCTAGCCTGCAGGGATCCGGCCGAAACTGACTCTCCGACATCCCCCAAGGGGTCCCAGATTGCGAGAGGGCACAGGCCAGGCTGAGGGACCCCACCAGTGCACGATCGGGGCCAGGGAGGGACAGCGGGAGGGCTCCAGGGTGTGTCCAGCCCGCCTTGCCCAGTCCTGATCGGCCGGACCACAGCAGCAAGCTAACCTACTGGTTGGAGCGTCTGCTCCCTGGTGGTCAGTGCGCATCATAGCGACTGGTTGAATGGTCAGGCACTCAGCATATTAGGCTTTTAGATAGATAGATAGATAGATAGATAGATAGATAGATAGATAGATAGATAGATGCTGTGGCCATAACTACTGACTCTT
Source organism: Eptesicus fuscus (assembly GCF_027574615.1). Classification (NCBI taxonomy): domain Eukaryota; kingdom Metazoa; phylum Chordata; class Mammalia; order Chiroptera; family Vespertilionidae; genus Eptesicus; species Eptesicus fuscus. The sequence goes on from NC_072486.1 coordinate 19,054,879, forward strand.
GGATAACTTCTTGGGAGACTGCTCTTGGTTTACTAATTGGTTCCAGACCACTGAGAGGGTGGTTTGGGAAGGGAACTTGAGCTGGTGCTTTAGTCTTGCAGCCTGCTGCTGTATCCGCTTGTGGTTGCCATGTTTCTCAGAATATTCTAAACAAACAGTGCCAAGTGGCACAAATCAGGGGGCCAGATACCAGGCCAGGTGGAATGGTAGGCCACCTGAGCTGTGCTTCCACAGTCAAGGGTTCCGATGTGCTTCCTGTTCTGGGGCTTGTCACTTCTTGGACGTTGGCATTTCTTTAATATTATTTGGGACAGAACTCTAGTTTATCTATGAGTGTAGGAGACGGCTGTGCAGGAAGTTGCTTGGGCTCTGATGGGATACCAGCTGCCTGTCTTTGCTGCATGCCTGTTGCTGTTGCCAGGGAACTTTATGCTCCCTAGGCCCTCAGGAGCTTCATGGGTATATGTACCCTTGGAGATCACATACCTAATGTCTAATCCAAAGGGAGCCTCTGGGGCAAGGAAACTGAGATCTCATCCCAGCAACCCCTTCAGAACACCTGCCAGTTACTCAATTACTGAAATAATGCTAGATCCCTAGCCAGTGGGCTTGAGCCTTAGGAAGTGCCCCAACATAACGTGAAGAGATCGATACTTCTGACAATGGGCTCACTGCACTGTGCCAAGGAGAGTCTGCTATAGCCCTCAGGTACAAACCCCAGCCCTTCAGAGGTGACCTGGAATCCTGTAGAACTGGCTGCCTACCAGGCAGTCTGCTGGGCCCCTTTACCCTCCTTTCCTGTAACCACCTAGAAGGTTTGCAAGGAGTTACAGACAAAGACAGAAACGAAAATCCAGCTTTAGGTGGCTGAAGCCCCAAACCAGTAGGGGTTGGGGGGTAGAGGGTAATGTAAGGAAAGGGAAAAATATCTAGATATGGGTTAGAAAATTAAAAATAAATTATGTATTATATATATTTTAAAAGGTTTCTAATTTAATCCAGTTGAACATCCAAATGTACTAAAATAATTTTTATAACAAAAATAATTTTTATAACAAAAAGATTAAAAAGGTGCTCATTGCCTTTTGTGTCTCTACCCTGCAGCCCACCCCAGGCCTAGAGCATTATTGCCTGTGTCCATGGATTATGCATCTATGCATATAAGTTCTTTGGCTAATCTCCCCCGCCCTATCTTAACTGAGTCCACCTTTCTCCATTAGCACAGATACATGACATTACAGTGAGGGCATCCTCCTCCAAGGAGTTTTGTTTAACACACATTTAGGGGATTAAAGTCTAACTTCTTTTAAGTCTTTTTGCATTCAGGAGGCAACATATTTCTCATTTCCAGATTCAACTTAACCTCCCTGATACTGCTCCTTAAAAGTGGTGTGGCTCATTGGGTGAGCATCAACCTATGAACCAGGAGGTCATGATTCGATTCCCAGTCAGGGCACAGGCCCTGGTTGCAGCCTCAATCCCCAGTAGGGAGCATATATGAGAGAAACAATGATGTTTCTCTCTCATCAGTGTTTCTATTTCTATCTCTCTATCCCTCTCCCTTTCTCTTTCTCTAAAAAAAAAAAAAAAAAATCAATAAAAAACATATCTATTTTTAAAAACCCACATTACATGAAGTCCCCTCCAACAAAAGGCTCTAAAATCTATCGAAATTGAAGTGGGTAGAAAGCACACCTGGGTCATGCATGAGGTTAGTCCAGAATAGTTGGCAAAGGCAGAACCTTGGTTGCTTATACCCGGTCACCACAAGTGGCCCTTACCAGACTGCAGCGCCCATTACAACAAGGCCTGGAAGGCTGATATGCACCTGTACAAGCACATGGAGGAGAGATCATTTGTTTGTGATGGAGAAGAGTGTGACAAAGTCTTCCTTATCAGAGAGTACTGCCACTACCTGAGAAACCACATCCTGATCCACACTAGAAGAATGATGTTCAATCGTGCAGCTAGTGGCTGTGATTAAAAATTCAACGCAAAGCCCTGGCCAGTGTGGCTTAGTTGGTTGGGTGGCATCCTGTGCCCCAAAAGGTTACCAGTTGGATTCCCCGTCAGGTCACATGCCTGGTTTGTGGGCTTGATCTTCCATGGAAGGTGTACAGGAAGCAGCCGATCAATGTTTTGCTCTCACATTCATGTTTCTCCATCTCCCTTCCTCTTCCTCTAAAAATCAATTTAAAATCTTTTTTAAAAACTCAGCACAAAACCAAACTTAAAGAAACACTTTCAATGAAAACATGATAGCGAATACAATATGGATGCGGTTTTGAAGGTTGTAAGAAGACCTGTGAAAAACACCAGGAACTGAAAATCCATCAGTGCCAGCAAAAAATAAAGTGAAACCTGGAATGATGGGGAAAACACTTTACTTCACCCAGCAGTCTGAAAGGACTAGGAGGGTCCAGGAGGGCTGTCTGTATCAAAAGAGATGTTCCCTGGTAGCAAAAACTTGTGAGAAAATCCCATAAAAAGGACGTATGTGAAGTATCCTGGGAAACATTCAAAGACAAAAATGAAAGTAAGAAATATATGAAAACTCTTGCCCCCGAAAGAGGTATGTGTCAATGTTCAAGAGAAGACTGATAAGCTATACAAATGTGCTTAGTTTTCAGAGCCATATTCTCTCTTTTCAGGAGGAAAATCACCCATTTAAATGTAAGCATGCTGGCGTGGCAAAGGTTTGCAATGAAAACTGTCACAAATCATGCGCTTCTTTGTGATCCTGACAGGAAGAAAATAAGGATCAAATTAAGACCATCTCATGAAAAAATAGAGTTTGTCCTCTCATCTCAGCAGATATATTCCTTCTAAAAGGAAATACCAACTTCCCTTTGCCTAAAAACAGAGTTACTGAATGCTAGTCATCTCAACAGTTGCAATATTTACTCTCAACTGACTGTCAGGTTGTACTGTTTAAAGGACTACAAAATGACAAGCTTGGTTATTTTCTCTCAGAAGCACATTTCTCTTTATTAAAATCGCTGATTTAAAGGGAAGAAATTGACAGGCATTCCCATTAGTGTCCACAGAGACTCCTTCACTGTATAGGCTTTATAACCTCTTCCATGCCTCCGGGAGTCTCTGGACAGTTATGACGGCCTTACATTGCCCTTGGGTTTCTGATGTTAGGAACTGACCTTGGCTCTGGGTTGCACACCATCAGAGCAAAAATTACTGGTCCGTGCCTTGCATATGAATAGTGGCTCTCACAGGTCCCTCGGCCTGTGGCCCCCTATACCTCGTTGCCCATCAGGCCTTAGATCATACTACTAAAGGCAGTGCCCCCAAGCTCAGTGCCTCTACTGAGACCTTTTTGATACAAGATGGAGCCAAACCTGGGGCATCTAGCCTATTTCACCCCGAGAATGGCATGGCTTCTCTTGTTCTTAGTCTTTTGCCGGATGCCAAATACTGGATAAGTTTGCCCTTCTCCCAGACACCTTAGCTATCTGGGGAGTCCCTTGGAATCAGCTGAATGAACAAGCAGTGGAAAATGGTTGACTACATGAGTAGCATTGCTGCCATCATAAGTGACGGAGCTCAGTGGAGTGGTGCTGCTCTCTGTCCCCTCACTGGCATGTCCCTATAAAGGACAGGGCCCAAGTGGCAGGAGATCTTCAGACAGTCATCTTAGCACTAGATGCCCCAGTCTGCAAGTTACCCCATGTATACATTTTTTACAAATTCTTGAATCAATGCCTAAGAGTTGTCCTCTCTATTCAGGGTAAAGAACTCTGGAACCTCTTATCTCACAGATACCTAAAATAGGAATCAAGGTCTATATATACTAAGGTCATCATCTAAGGCCTCATCAGGGCACTTCTTGTCCCCTTTGAAGTTCCAGACCTTAGTAACAGTAACCGAGACACACATTTCACTTAGACTACCCAATTCTAGGCTCTTGGAAATAGCACTCAATAAGGGCATTAAAGCTTTCTCAAAATGAGGCTGTACAATCCGTCACAGAGATGTGCCTTCCAGATTGGAAGAGGGAGTAATTTTCTTTTCGTTTTAATTTTTTTCGATTAGAGTTTACATTCATATTATTTTCAAGTGTACAACATATGGTTAGAGAACCATATATGTTAGAGTGTTTCCCCAGTATTTCTAGTACCCACTTGCACCATACAAATTGACTAAATTCCCTATGCTGTACTTTACATCACCATGACTATTATTATATATTTCTCAATCCCTTCACCCTTTCACCCTGTTCCCCAAACCACCTCTGCTCTGCAACCATCAGTCTGATCTTTATATATATGAGTCTGTTTCTATTTTGTTTTAGTTGCTCTTTAGATTTCACTTGTAAGCAAAATCATATGGTATTTATCTTTGTCTGATTTACTTCATTTAGTATAATACCCTCTAGGTCCATCCGTGTTGTTGAAAATGGTAAGATTTCATTTTTGTGTGGCTGCGTAATAATCTATCCTATATAATAAAAGCCTAGGTGGCATCGCACAATGTCATCACAAGATGGCCACTACAACGTCTTCACAAGATTGCCACCCCATGTCATCACAAGACGGCATGCCCACCAGCCAATCAGGGCGAGTATGCAAATTAACCCAACCAAGATGGTGGTTAATTTGCATATGCTGAGGGAGGGAGGAGTGAAGACTAAAGACAACTTAGAAGGAAGAGGGAGGAAAAGCAGAAAGCAAGGAGGCTGCCTGAGGGAAAGCTCAGGTGGGGCGGGGCTGGCAGCAGTGGCGGCACCGGGCCAGGCCGGCGGCAGCGGTGGCTGTGCACGAGGCCACTGCGGCTGCAACTGCAGCAGAGGCTGCGGGCAGGGCGAGGCTTGGGTCACTGCCCACCGCCGCAGGTGGGCGCTGACCCAAGCCCCGATCGCAGACCCAACCAGCACGAGGCCCTAACCTCGGGTCCCAGTCCATCGGGGGTCGGGGGAGGCCGGGTGGGCAGCCCCAGGCCCCACCCGCAAAGTCCCCTTCCATCAGGGGCCCGGGGAGGCGGGGTGAGCAGCGCCAGGGCCTGCCCGCAAAGTCCTGTTTCATCGGGGCCTGGGAAGTAGGGGCGGGCAGCGCCAGGCCCCAACTGTGGGGTCCCTGTCCATAGGGTGTCAGGGGAGGTGGGGTGGGCAGCACCAGTCCCTGCCCAAAAAGTCCCATTTCATAGGGGACCTGAGGAGGCGGGGCAGGCAGCTTGAGGCCCCAACCATGGGGTCCAGGTCCATCGGGGGTTGGGGGATGCGGGGCGGGCAGCACCAGGCCCCAAATGAGGGGTCCAGGTCCATAGGGGACCTGGGAGGCGGGACAGGCAGCACCAGGCCCTGCAGGAAAAGTCCCGTTCAGTTGGAGGCCCGAGGAGTCCAGGTGGGCAGCGCGAGGCTTTTTAGGCTGCTGTAGGGCATGAGGGAATGCCTACATTTCCTGCTGTTTCTAGCAACACAATTGTCTATTTATTGTGCCTGAATTCTTCTGCCCCCTTACAAGGACTCTAAATTCCCTTGGGGGTTGATTTTCAATGATAGCTGTTCATGGGAATTACTTGAGGAGGGTGTGTGTGTGTGTGTGTGTGTGTGTGTGTGTGTGTGTGTGTAAAATATTCCAAACAACAAGTCTACCCCTTCAGAAATTAGTGTTCCAATTCTGTTCAATTTTCATAGATTATGATTTTGCTGATTTAGAGAGTATCCAGCCAACAGTAAATTTTAAGTGTCCCTGAATGATTCTAACCTGTGGGTTAGAAGCCACTGCTTATGTTTATGCAAACACAAGAGCCAAATGCCAGGTAAAATACAGAAGTCTCAATTGTACAGCTCAATAAATGTTTACCTATGTCTACACCCAGGTAGCCACCATCCAGAATGTTCTGTTGAATCTTTCTCCATTAGCAATAAAGGCAGAACCAGCTACTTATCTTAGAGAGAGGAAAAAGAGAAAACAAAGGAGAATGTGTGGGAATATGTAATAATACCTCAAAACAGTACCTCCCAATAATTTTATTTATCAGATTATAGGCTCTTACTCATCTGTGTTGTACTTACTGGCTGTCAGTCAGACATTCCCGAGGGGTCCCAGATTGGACAGGGTGCAGGCCGGGCTGAGGGACCCCTCCCCCCACCATGCACAAATTTTGTGCACTGGGCCACTAGTATATATATATAAAAGCCTAAGCTACCATTACAACCGAATGACCAGAACAACTGATTGACCAGTCTCTATGATGAGCACTGACCACCAGAAGGCAGACACTCAATGCAGGAGCTGCCCCCTGGTGTTCAGTGCGCTCCCACAGCCAACCTCCTGTAGCCCCTCTCCTCGGCCAGCCGGCTGCCATCAGAACCCTGGTGTTAAACCATTTGTAGAAACCTGCTTCTGGGTCAGGGTTTCCTACTTAGCAGAGCAGCTCCCTCGCTGCAATCTATTGAAAGTCAGCCCTCGACACAAGGGTTTGTCTCACTCCTGTCCTCTCCCTTTCCCGGGGGCCACCCACCCAGTGCGGTGGCAGCACAGTGCAAGGAAAGGAAGAGGGGGGAGGTAAGGAACCGCGTGATGGTGGAGCGCCGATGGTGGCGGCATCTGGTGTCCGTTCCTTCCACACCTGGCCCAGCGACCATCGCCTTCTCTCCCGACCCTGCCGGGGTCTTCAGGCCCGGGCTGGGAAGCGAAACTGAGGGTGGGTGGCAGCAGACGTGGCCCCTTTCCCAGGGGAGCCAAAAGCCAGCTCCCTCCTCGGGGCCAGTGGCCAACCTCCCGTGGTCCCCCCCCCTCCTCCTGTACGAATTTATGCACTGGGCCTCTAGTCCATTGTATAAATGTACACATCTTTTTTATCCACATCTCTTGATGGACATTTTGGTTGCTTCCATAACTTGGCTATCCTATATAATAAAGAGGTAATATGCAAATTGAGCAACCGGGCCTGCTGGGGAGGGCAGTTGGGGGCGACCAGGCCTGCAGGGGAGGGCAATTGGGGACGACCAGGCTGGCAGGGGAGGGAAGTTGGGGGTGACCGGTCCACCAGGCGAGGGCAGTTAGCAGTGACCAGGCCAGCAGAGGAGGGCAGTTGGGGGTTACTGAGCCAGCAGGGGAGGGCACTTGGGGCCAATCAGGCCAGCAGTGGAGCAGTTAGACGTCGATTAGGCTGGCAGGGGAGTGGTTAGGGGGATCGGGCCTAAACTGGCATTCGGACATCCCCCGAGGGGTCCCAGATCAGAGAGTGTGCAGGCTGGGCTGAGGGACACCCCCTTCCCCCCCCCCGCCCCAGTGCACAAATTTCGTGCAATGGGCCTCTAGTTGTAAATAATGCTGCAATGAGCATAAGGGTGTATACACTCTTTCAAATTGGTGGTTTTGTTTTCTTCAGCTATATACTAAGAAGTGAAATTGCTGGGTCAAAAGGCAGTTTCATTTTTAATTTTTTTTAGGAACCTCCAAACAGTTATTCATATTGGCTGCACCAACTGCATTCTGACCAATGGTGCATGAGGTTTCCATTTTCAAGGAGGGAGAAATTTTTTCTTAGATTTTGTCATGGGATACCTTACTGGTCAATATTCATGATGGATTGCTATTTTAAAAATAAACCCAGTATTTTTTTTGTGTGAAAACCTCAATTATATTGTATAATAGTTTGGAGCTAAAATACTCTATTTATAATAAAATATTTATTTTCCACTGTCACTTTTGGTTTAGGTTTATTTATGTGACATTTGTTGAGACCACTACCACCAAAAAAAGGACAAAACATCAAATTATAAACCACTTTAGATGGATTGCTGTCATTTGTTGTATTTGCTAGTGGCTAAGAGCACAGATTCTGAAACCAGGTCATTCCCTCTAGATAAGGAGACCTTCAGCAAGTTACTTAACTTCTTCCTGCCTCAGTTCACAATACATTTTAAATATACAAAATTTAACCCTTTTTCGTAGATACTATTTTTATTTTTTAATGTGTTGGTGACCTCAGCACGGGGCTCCACTCCATCTCTGAGAGGTTCAACCAAGGTTGTTCTATTTGTTTATTGTGATGGCAACCTGCCCGGCCTTGGGGTAAGAGGTAACTCAACCACTAAGTGTAGCATCAGTTGGCATGAGAGGTGATGCCTGGAACTGTTTTGCCAAGATTGTGAGGGATGGAATCCAGAATTCAGGGCTATCACTGCCATATCACTCTGGGAGTCCAAAAAAAAAAATTAAAAAGGATTTAACAAAATAATTAAACTGAGCTCACGATTTGAGGAGCTTTTGCATTTGGCAAAGGCACTTGAGAGCAGAATTTTCCTTAGCAACCGGTTAATCATGAGCTCCTGGCAACGTTCACCAATATCCCCCCATCGTCTATTCAGACACTCGTGTCTTTATCTAAATTTCACAGATACGTATCCATCCATTGCAGTTTGGGGTGTTTGACTTAAGTAAAACCTATTTACTTGTAATATATTAAATAGTATATTTCACAGCATTTTGAGATGTAAAATGCACCAGGAATAAGCACTGATATTTTTCTCATCGCTGCACTGATTGCGATGAAGTACACTGATGTCACTATCACTATGACAACATTATGACAAGAACTAGTCACTCCAAGCTACCTAGTGTAAGGAATTGTCATCTATACTTCTGAATAAAATGTAGCACATATTAAGGCCTCTCCTTTCTTACATAAAAGAGTACATTAATGGTTAGGGTTGAATCACAGTTGGATGAAGAAACAATTCATGCTAATGTTTCTCTAAAGGTAAGATTTGAAAATTTGAAGAATGTGTACTTTAACTTTCAGTCAGGAAGGAAGCTGTTGTTTTATTATAACATGAATGATTTGATGGAATAAATGAACTCTTTACCTATTTGTTTATATTTTGCATTAAAAAAGCACAATGCAATGATATCAGTAAATAGTGTAAATCAGTGAGCTTTGGAATCTATTTGAAGGTTTTCATGTGAAGCAATATTTGAATGTCTTTATATTTTTAAGATATTATATAATTTTTAAACTTCAGCTTGTTATGAGAGAAGTGAATCACCCTCTTTTACTATTCCATTTTTAATTAAACAAGAATTCAAAATCTTTTTTGTTAACTTTAAAAATAACTTGACTCTCAGGTGTTCTGTGCCCTCCCCCCCCCCCCCCCCCCCCCCCCCGCCCCCCGGCCCAGGGATGTCCTATAGAAACAAATGAAGGAATGCTAGAACCTTAGGAAGAAAATATTAGACACCACAAGTGCCATTCATCCAGAAATACACACTACTGCCAATAGTTTTGGATCATTTATGCTCAATTTTGTACTTATTTTAGTTTGTACAGTAGAGTGTCAGCATTCTGACATTTTCTCTTTAGAGAACTATATCACCACATGATATGACATGGAAGATTTGACAAATGGCAGTTTTCCCAGTAATGTTTGCCTTTTTATTTCATCTGGGCCAAATCTGAAACTATTTAGAGGCATTGCTTCCTTATAAGACTTGGTTGACTTAAGAAAAATAAAGGTATAACCTGTCTTGATTTTAAAAGTCTACTTTTCATTTTGATCCAACATGACTCTTAGACATCATACATAAATATGGGAGGTCATTATAGAGATGGATACTGTGTTCCCTTATAACTTATTAATTACCAAATTATTGATGAACATATTTGAAATGCTATTTTTTTGTACTAAATCATTTGGTATAGAGATACTGAAAAAAAAAAAAAGCAGAAATATACTTGGTGAAAGGTGACCATTCCAAGTTTATTATCTGATTAAAAACTCAAGTATGTTTTTTGTGCCAGTCAACTACATATGTAAAACTACTGGGAAAAATAACTCCAAAAAAAAAAACAAAAAACAACACACAAACAAACCCACAAGCATGGGAATATTTATCGATAAGCAGCCTGAGGTTTCTGTGAGAAGTGACAGGGTTAACTTAATACACAATCTATATTTTGTTGTATCGCTTTCTGTATTAGAACGCAGATGTACATATTCTGATCATGCTATTGTTAAGTAAACCACTTGTTTTCTAAGTTATACTGACTATAGCTGCATTATACATCATCAAAACAAAAAAGAAAATACATTTTATTTCAATAGAAGACATTTTAAATATGCCTCAATAGCATTTTAAACAGAAATTAAACATAGATAAACAAAGATATAAAGAGAATTGTCATCAGAAGTCTATTGGATATGAAAGAACTTCAAAGGAAGATGATTTCAGACTTCTAGTTTTAGTGAAAAACTTCAAGATTGATTGCTTTAAGATGTTTGTTTGCATGAGGCATAATTCATTTACAAATTGTAATTTCTATTTTTAAAAAAGCCTTTAGCAGAGCATGTACTATATCATTTAAAAAGTCTGCTCCATACCATCTATTTTACCTATCTTATCATATAATAATTGTAAGCATTACATTTCCTTTTTCCTATATAAAGTTAACCTACTTTTTAGTCCTCCACCCATACACATACACATATATAAACATACACTTACATGCTTTTGCGTTTATTCTTCACTCTAATCCAGTTGGTATATTGCAACATAATTGCGTTTTCATGTTTCTCCTTTAAAATTCTTGCAGAGGTAAACAAATTTAAAACCCAGCTCTCTAAGAACAACTTTTATTTGACGATTTAAGCAACAGGAATCTTTGAGAGAAGTGGGACATCAAAACCATAGTCTAACTAAAGGAGTTCAAATCTTAAGAAATATAGTTCACATCTGATAGAATATTACTCATAAGTTAATCATTTTAATGTAATGATTACTCCCTCACCTAGTGTTTTAAATTTAAGTTCAGTGATTTTATTGCAAGTAAGAAGTAGATGGCAGCAAGGTAAATTTTTTTTTTAATAAATTTAAAAAGCCCATGTTTTAGACGATTGCTCTGGAGATAAAATTGCTTTTTATAAATTTAGGACAAAAGATAGCATAATCTCAATATTATGTACAGAATATACACAGAATCTGATTTATTCCAGATAGTAAAGCTAAAACAGAAACTTTTTATATGTACCAAACCTTAGTTTATTTGCAATGCATGGTAAAAAATGGCATTTGTGAAAGAATGACAGAGATTCCAGACACCATATTTTGTCACACACAGGGATACTAAGGCAAAGTGACCTGTCATTATTTTGCTAAAGAAATATCATCTTGATTTGTCTTAAAATTATATTCAGTGTTCTTTTATAAGCAAGTTTAGGCATTGCTGTGATTTTAACAATTAAAAATAAAAGACTTTCATTCAGCCAGGAATTCTTCCACAAATTGGATTGCATTTCATAAGCATAATGTCAATGTACCTATTTTTTTCCTTTCTTTTTCCTGAGTAAATTTAATTATTTTCACAAATGTATGTTTTAATTCAGTTGATTCTGGAGTTAGGATATGGAAAATATGCTAATTATTGTTATTCATTTACAAATCTTAAGCCAAATAATCATTTAAAAAGGACTATATTTAGTGCCCACAAAGAGCTATCTGATAGCCAGAGTTTTCTGACAACAAGCCTTTTGTTGGCATTAATCAGAAGTAACAAAGGAAGTAATATAAATGGGACTTTTTCTTCTACTACCTCAGAGCTTAGTAAACATAGAAACACCTAGAAATATGTTTATTTATGATTATTTTCCTCTTCATGAGTCCAGGCATTCCCCAGCCTTTGAAATACAGAAGTCTTATTTACTTGCTATCACCATCTGTCAGAACACATTTTGAATTGAATAGAAGCAGCAAAAAAGAAGAAGAAGAAGAAAAAAAAAGAAAACAACCAGGGTCTATGCTATGCTCTTTGCTGTTGTTTTGTTTTATCTTTTATTAGTTTGTTTGCTTTTTAATCCTCACAGGAGGATATTTTTCCATTGATTTTAGAGAGAGTGGAAGAGAGAAGGACAGGCAGAGAGAAACATCAATTTGAGAGAAACACATCCTTTGGTTGTCTCAGGGCCCAGCTGGGGAGGTCCCCAGGCCAACACTCTACCCACTGAGCCAAACTGGCTAGGGCTACACTACCCTCTTCAGGACTGGCTTCAGGTGTTCCCGTCTGGGCTCAGCTCTTTTGGACTAGGCTCAACCTTAGGGACTGGTCTTTGCTATTGGGGTCTAGGTTGAGGTCTTAGAGGCCAGTCTAGCCTCTTCAGAACCAGGGTCAGCCCTAAGGGATGAGATTTGGCTCTTTGGCCTTGGCTGGGCTCTTCCAGGCTAAGTCCATTAAAATCAAATTGACGGGGGGCCATGAAGAAGCTCCGGTCTTCCCAAAATAAATAAATATATAAGTAAAATCACATGTGCAGATGCTATTCAACTGATAAATTAATCCCAACAATCGAAATCATTTTTTTAGGAGCATGTGTTTATTTTGCTTTTCATCGTTATACAATAGTTTGCCTTGTCTGACTCCTTTGGACAAGGAAGAAAATGCTAATTATTTTTCATTCAGATTAGCATTTGAAATTTCACTTTAGGGCTTCACACAAAAATGGTTCAAGAGCCCTGGCCACAGCCCTGCTTAGAGGGTTCAATTCCGGTAAGGGCACATATCCAGGTTGCGTATTCTGCCCCTGGTTAGAGACAGCTGATTGATCTCTCTCCTCTCTCTCCCCCTTACTATCTCTAAAAATCAATAAAAGAAGTAAAAATTAAAAAAAGAAATGGTTCAAGAGCCCTGGGACACCTTTATTCTCCATCCTCCCACCAACGGTTGTCCTAGGTTTTCCTTGCCATCCTAGTATATGCAATTGATTTGCACTCCAAACTGCAATCTAAGTCATTTCCACACTAGGGCACTCCAAACTGCAATCTATAAGTCGTTTCCACAGAGTTCAGGACTGTTGTTTGAATGAAAGAGTTTAAGGACTACGACACGTGTTCTCACATCAAGATAAAATGGAAGCATAGCCCGTCAGGGGTGGGCGTATCACAAAAAAAGTAATTGTGCAACGCTGGGGAATGGGCATGGAGATCCGAGGGGTAATTGTGCCTGCTTTCTCTTTGTGATTGATGAAAGGGTGGACAAGTGTAAGTAGGTTTCTATCCTATTTGTCTTTCTTCTTTGAGTCATTTATTCATTCCTTTGCTATTTCCCTTGTGTCAACCATTTTTCATTTATTCATTCAAGTAATATTTACTGAAGGTTGTAGCATTATTTTTACTTTGTTTGCCAAGCTAGTTTCTACTCCAGACTTTACATATTTCTATTACCCTGATTTATTGCTTCACAGCATTCATACTTGAAAACGTGGATTTTTTTTTTTTTTTTACTACATCGTCTGCCTCACTTTCATGAAGTTTAAGTTTTATGAGGAAAAGAAATTCTGTGTTGTTCCCAGACCTTGGGGATTGCCTGGCATCTAGGAATAGTGATGTTGATAGTAAGTAATAATAATAATAATCGACAGAAGCTGACCTTTGCTAAAATTTAAAATTTTTGTTTAATAAATGAAAGCATGAATGAATTCATACCATAGGACTCATTGGGATTAATTAGGCCCATATCATGTAACTGCACACAATGATCACTTGATCCCTTAAAGTTTCACTTCCAAATAACTCTAAGTTTCCTACAGTCAGAGGGTATCTACAATCATTCCTCTTTAGTATCCACCAGGCACATTTGTATTTGACAGGAATTACAATTACTTTTTTTGTTGTTATCTTAACAAAGTATTAACTGTCTCTCACTTAGGTTATAGGAAGAATACATGCCATGGATGGTAGGAAGGAGTAGATGATACTCAAGTCCCCTTCAAGTCTGATATTTGATTATTGGGTAAATTATTCAAGGCATAAGAGAAAAAAAATAAGATCACCTCTCTCTCTCTCTCTCTCTCTCTTTATCCTCACCCCAGGGTATTTTTCCATTCATTTCTTAGAGAGTGGAAGATAGAGGAAAAGACAGAGAGAAATATGGATGTGAGAGAAACACACATCAGTTGGTTCCCTCCTGCACGTGCCCTGACCAGGTCCTGGGCTGGAGAGGATCCTGCAACCCATGTAGGAGGTATGTGCCCTTGACCGAAATCGAACCCAGGACCCTCCTGTCAGTAGGCTGATGCTCTATCCACTGAGCCAAGCCGGCTAGGGCAAGATCACCACTCTTGATCACCTGTGATTTTAATTTCACCTGTTACCTTAAAGAGAGCTATATGTGGATAGTTTATTACCATATATTTACTTTTCACTGTGAAAACAGCAATATTGCATTTAGCTTGATACAGCTAACCATACACACAAACACGATAAGTCAACAATATTTCAAATAAAATGTTCTAACGCCTCAAGATAGAAACTCTTTATTTTTTATTTTTTTATAGTTGTTGCTAGTTTTTCCTTATCAGCTAGGAGCAGGCTTGTTACATTTACAGTTTCTTGACTAATAAGAGAGAGTAAGCCAAGGGAAGCTAGGTTTTTTAAAAATTATTATTATCTTAATACTTCAATATTTAGTAGAAAAAAAGATCAAGTTCTATGAGATTTAAAAAATATAAGAAGCAATATATAAATATTTATAATTTCTCTGCTACAAGTATTAACATTAAGGGGAAAGTAGCCAAAGGTATTTCAGTTGAGTTGAGTTTCTTTAACATATGGAATGTGGCTGAGTGGGTCACCCCACTCCTCTTCATGCCTTTGTTAGAAAGAGGGATATTCACGGATCCCCAGCAATTATTAGGTTATTGCTGTGGACTAAACTTAGCGCTCTCTCTCTCTCTCTCTCTCTCTCTCTCTCTCTCTCTCTCTCTCCCTCTCCCTCTCTCCCTCTCTCCCTCTCTCCCTCTCTCCCTCTCTCTCCCTCTCCTTTCTCTCTCTTTCTCTTTGTCCGTTTCCCAAACACCTTTTGCTCTATTATTTTTCTCAATAAAATTTTCCTGTGGTGTGTATTTATCTCATATACTTGACTGTCTTTTAAAATTTTTAAACAAGGATGTGCAACATCAAGGATAATTCAAATATTTTAAACTCTAAAATTACATTTTGCCCAAAAATTAAGTCTGAAATTATGTCAAATCAAATAATTTTTAAAGATTTTTTTTTAAATTATGAAAGGCATTATCCTTAAAAGAATCAACCAGATGCTTCTGAAGTTAAAAAGCACTTTTGTTTAGGGTGTATTGTGGATGAAATAAAGAGTTTGTTTACATTATATAGTAATTTCTAAATCCTTTCAGATTTTTCCTAGCACTTTTCTATTAAATAGTTCACTTTAAAAATGTTGTTTTCATTTTTTCATGTAAAATAAAATAAAAAAATGTCTGCAGCTAACCAGCTGTTTCTGTCTGAAAATAAAAGTTAATGTTGATAAAGTAATTTAAATAAACTAACAACTGCTATCAGACATATCACTAAATTGGTTCATTTCAAATAACTGACTCATTACAAAGGTTTGCATTATATGTAGAATGAATAAAATGTGTCAGAATCTATTGTAAAACATATGATTTATGCATATTGCCTTGTAAGATTAAATGTTAAAGCATTTTCTATATTAAGCATCTTCCAATATTTTCTTTTTATTTAACTTTCTGTAATGTAGATTTTATATGGAATCTTTTAGCAATATTTTCTTAGTATGCAAATGGTGGAAGTATTTCCTTTTCCAATTTCGTTATTTGTCTTTACAACATCTCTGTACTTGAGTTGACGGAAAGAGAAAATCAAACATTAATTAGACTGCCTGAGGTTATTGTGGAATGGGGCCAAGGAAAAAAAGTCTAGCTAGCTCTCTCATCTGGTCAGTCTGTTCGAATAGCATCAGTGCAAGCTCAGGCAGTAAACAACGTTGATTGAATATCCCCTTAAAAACTTTTACCATTTCTACCTAATTAGGACTTTTCCTTGAATAAGAAGAATGATGCCTATCCATTCTAATATTACCAGCATGAATCACTAAAAAGCTGTTATTTACCAACCTTTACTGTGTCGTTAGCGCTGTGCCATGTGAGATATAAAAAAGCCTTTTGGAGCTTAGTCCTTCAGGCAAGGAACTATGTGTCTAATTAAGGAGAGAAATGTAAAAGCTAAATTGTGTCTTATTCATCCACTCATTGAAATAAGAGAAGGAAACAATTAGAATGGGCTATTATAGTGAAATCACCGTGAAAGAGAAATACTTGAGCCTGGCCCTAAGAATGTAGGAGGATATGCTTTGTTGACAAAGGAATAAAAGGCACGTCAAGTTGGGAGAAAATATAATTAAAAGTATGGAGTTAGGAAGAAAATCGAGTATTAAAGAGGGAGAAAGAAATGCCCATTTTGGAGTGTGCCTTATACGAGTATGTGAGAGCTGGAAATGGTTCTCAGCATGTAGTAGTTCTGCCAAATAATGAAGAGCATTAAAAAGTCAAATATACGATTTTAGAACTGATAAGAATGTTTTTTGTAATGTTTTATTCTTTTTATATTAGGCCTAGGTAAATTGAACAGGGTATAGATGGTGTATTACTATGCTATTATCACTCAGTTTTATTTCATTGTTTTATGTGTTAAACCAAATTACAAATTTACTAATGAATGTATGTAAGTTTAGTAACCTTGAGTTTATAACTAAATGGTACATGTATATAATGAATATAAACCACTGCTAATCAATAATTATTGACAAGTGTTTTGGGCTTTTTGTTTGTTTGTTTCTTTGTTTTATTTAATGTCTCTCCTAAAATTTGGTACATATTTCTTCTTAGAAACTATGCTTTAAATCAGTGGTTCTCAACCTTTCTAATGTTGCGACCCTTTAATACAGTTCCTCATGTTGTGGTCACCCCCAACCATAAAATCATTTTCATTGCTACTTCATAACTGTAATTTTGCTACTGTTAATGAATCGTAATGTAAATATCTGTGTTTTCCGAGGCGACCCTGCTAGCGGTTCTCAACCTGTGGGTCACAACCCCCAGGTTGAGAACCGCTGTTGTAGAGCCTAAGACCATCGGAAAACACAGATATTTACATTACAATTCATAACAGTAGCAAAATTACAGTTATGAAGTAGCAACGAAAATAATTTTATGGTTGGGGGTCACCACAACATGAGGAACTGTATTAAAGGGTCGCAGCATTAGAAAGGTTGAGAACCACTGCTTTAAATGATGGTCAGGTTTCTATCAGCAATCTTGAATCTTGAATCAGAAATCATACATTTTGTCTCCTATCTCATTTAATGGCCAACAGTCAATCCCTCATCAATCTTTTCTCCACACTGTTGCCAGTAAAATCTCTTTAAAATGAAACTTTGATCTTGTCACCACCCCTTAGTTCACCCAATTCTATGTAAAAAGCTTTGTTGTATTAGAATAAATTCTAGTAACTTTTGCATGACCTACAAGATCTTTTTCTTGCCTTAGCTATCCATCTCTTTGTAAAACTTACTCATACGATTTATTCTTCATTTATCTGGAATATTTACAATTCTTCAAAGTACCATACTTTTCTGTGACTCTATGCCTTGATATTTTATATTCTTATATATACATATATGTCAATTGTTAAACATATTAATTCTTCCTAATATTTATCTGACATTACCACCAATGTAAATTTCTCCCCATACTTAAATTTCTACCCTTTTCTGCAAAGATAATCAATTTTTACTACTGTAAGCTTTTGTATATGACTTTATTATAACAAATATATGTGTAAATATTTATTTAATTTTATCTTACTATTGCCTTTTTAGACCAGGTGCCAGCACAAGGTAAGGTCTATACTCTATCCACCTAAGGCCAGTACCTAACATAGCACCTGCAGCATTAGATTTGTATTAATAATGGTCAAATGAGAATAAATCTCCTACCTACAAGAAAGGAGAACAAAAACCAATCTCAATAGATGTTTGTTATAGAATGGGAATATATTGCATGCTTAAAACCAGGAGCTCTAGAACAAGCCTATCTGTCAGAAACAGGACGAGAGGGAGGGAGGAAGAAAGAGAGAGAGTGAGGTAGAGAGAGAGGCAAGAGGGCCACAAGTTTTAGGTTCTGGTTGCCCTGAGACCTCTAGTTTGATTAATGAGCTAATATATTATACTAGAGGCCCAGTGCATGGGTAGGGTCCCTAGCAGCTGCTGGCCAGGGCCAGGGCCTCCCTTCCCCAGCTGCCGGCTGCCCAACAGGGGCCTTCCTTCATTCTGTGCCGCCCCCTGGTGGTCAGTGCACATCATAGTGAGCAATCGAACTCCCGGTCGGTCGAACTCCTGAGCAGACACTTTGCATATTAGACACTTTGCATATTAGACTTTTATATATATATTAGAGGCCCGGTGCACAAAATCGTGCATGCGAAGGGGGGGGTGTCTCTCAGCCCGGCCTGCATCCTCTCCAATTTGGGACCCCTCGGGGGATGTCCGACTGCTGGTTTAGAGACATCTCTCTCGCAATCCAGGACCTCTGGTTCCTAACTGCTCACCTGCCTGCCTGCCTGATCTCACCCCTAACTGCTCAATACCCTTCACTGGCCTGATCTTGACCCTAACTGCTTGCTCCTCTGCCGGCCTGATCGCCCCTAACTGCCCTCCCCTGCCGGCCTGATCACCCCTAACCACCTCAGCCTTGGCCCTGCCACCATGGCTTTGTCCTGGAAGGAGGATCAGACACCCAGAAGATGTCCCATCGACATGGTCTAATTAGCATATTACCCTTTTATTAGTATAGATAGATAAGGTCAATGTCTTCATTGTGTTTCTATCTCTTGCAACCAATAGAATACTAAATTATCTAACAGCTTATACTTAGCAGCTGTGAGATTCATATGTTTGATGAAAGTAATAAAATGGAAGCTGAAAATGAAAATGAAAAACTTGAAAAGATTTTAGGAACACTTGTTAGCCTTGTTTTGAGTGTACTGTCTTGTTTTGTGTGTACACACATGCACACATCTACTTATAAAGAATTAGGGGCCCAGCGCACGAAATTTGTGCACTTGGGGGGGGTCTCCTCAGCCCAGCCTGCCCCCTCCCACAAACTGGGAGCCCTCAGGGGATGTCCCATGGGGAGCGGGCCTAAGCCGCAGTCTGGCCTCCCTTTCTGGAAGACAATTGGGCTGATCAGGGGAAGGCACTAGCCCTATCACTCCGCTGCTGCAGCCACTGCCAGTCACCACAGCCACCAAGGTGTTTTCATCAACATGGACTCCAGTCCCTTCACCATGAAAAAAATGACAACTTTCTTTAGGCATTTTCAAGATGTATCTATTTTCATAGGATATGACATTTCTTTCTTTCTTTTTTTTTTTTTTATCCTCACCTGAGGATATGTTTTCATT
Organism: Eptesicus fuscus; assembly: GCF_027574615.1. NCBI lineage: Eukaryota > Metazoa > Chordata > Mammalia > Chiroptera > Vespertilionidae > Eptesicus > Eptesicus fuscus. The sequence continues at coordinate 19,074,108 of NC_072486.1, forward strand.
GACTTTTAGAGAATGTGGAAGAGAAAGGGAAAGACAGAGAGAAACATCAAAGTGAGAGGAACACTTTGATTGGTTGCCTCCTGCATGAGCCCTGACCTGGCCCCAGCCAGGGAGGAGCCTGCAACTTAGGTACGTGCCCTTGATCAGAATCTAACCTGGACCCTGCGGTTGGCAAACCTAGACATTATCCACTGAGCCAAACTGGCTAGGGCAGGTTATGACATTTGTTAGCCCTCCAGCAGCGGACCTTCGTTTTTCCCCCAGGAGTGTGGTGGAAAAGCCCTAGATCACCTTTTTGGATTCTTATACCCAAGTTACTAAGAATATTACCAGTGGCATACAGGGAGCTTAGCCAATAAGCAGTCAGAAAAGGTGTTTCCTCTGTAGTTTACACCTATCTCCTCCGACCAGCTCTGCTCCTGCCAAGGCCTAAAGCCTCCAGCCCTTGGCAGGGGACCCCAGCTGGCTGGATCTCCAAGCTCCACCCCCAGCCAAGGCTGAAAGCCTCTGGACAAGGCTCTGGCCCTGGGCATGGACCCCCCAGCTGGCTCCAATCACCCGCAGGGGACCCCAGCTGGCTCCAATCGCCAGGCTCCAACCTCGGCCGAGGCCGCAAGCCTCTTTTTGATGCTCGGGCCCTGGGCAGGGACCCCCAGCTGGCTCTGATCGCCTGGCTCCACCCCCAGTCAAGGCTGCAAGCCTCTGTTTGAGGCTTGGGCCCTGGGCAGGGGCCCCCAGCTGGCTCGATCGCCAGGCTCCACCCCCAGTCAAGGCTGCAAGCCTCTGTTTGAGGCTTGGGCCCTGGGCAGGGACCCGCAGCTGGCTCAATCACCTGGCTCCACCCACAGCCAACGCTGCAAGCCTCTGGCCAAGGCTTGGGCTCTGGGCAGGGACCCCTAACTCGCTCCGATCGCCTGCAGGGGACCTCAGCTGGCTCTGATCACCAGGCTCTGCCCCAGCGGCCAAGGCTGCAAGCCTCTGGCCGAGGCTAGGGCCCTGGGCAGGGACCCCAGCTGGCTCCGATTGCCTGCAGGGGGCCCCAGCTGGCTCCGATCACCTGCAGGGGACCTCAGCTGGCTCCCGCCTGCAGAGGACCCCTGCTGGCTCCGATCGCCCGGCTCTGACCATGGTCAAGGCCAACAAGAGCAGGGGAAACCCAAGCCTCCCTCCTGCTCTCGCTGAGGCAGCCATCTTGGTTGGGTTTATTTGCATATTCGCTTCTGATTGGCCGGTGTGCGTGGCTGGTGGGCGTGGCTTGTGGGTGTAGCAGAGGTGCAGTCAATTTGCATATCGCTCTTTTATTAGGTAGGATACTATAAACACTGAGTGTTCTGAAGAAGCACAGAGATGCTTTATTATATTTTAAATGAGTAAAAAACAGACACAATCTTGATTTGCCAGAATTATGATGAAATACCTGTGTGTGTTTTAATATAAACATGTACTCTCTTTTCTAGAATAAGTTTTGTTCAGTACATAAAATGTTAATGAGATTTTAATCTTTGAAAATGGCAATGCCATTCTTTTGTTGCTGCTGTTGCTTCAGTTGTTATTTCAAGGTAAACGTGTAATGTCCTCTAAAATTCTGCAGCTGAAATAAAGAATGTCAATAAGGAGTTATTCTCAAGTTGAAAACTGCCTTTTATACCTCTGAAATTAAAGAAATAGGAGAAATTAGAAAATGTGTGTATAATTTATTTTTCATATTTGAGGGTTTGAAAGTGCCTCACAAAAATGTGTGAACCACCATATACTCAATAATAAATTAAACTGATGATTATTGAAGATTATAGACTTAAGTCATATAGTTTATATTGACAATTTTTAAAACACAGTTCTGGCTGTTGGTTGGTAAGATTATGGTTATAAGAATTCACAAATATATTATTCCACTAATATAGTTTATTACCAGTAGATAGACATTATAATTACTTAGCCCATAATAATTTGGTTTAGTCAATGATAATATTTGTATGAAAGCATTGAAAGTATATATGAAATTTATATGAAATTTGGATCCTCTGAGAAGCAGATGCGTAGATTGAAGTTCAGAAGGAATGCAAAGGCATATTGTGGAGTAACATCTGTAGAAAAAACATTGTGTGGGGGTGGGTGGGTGGTGGAAGAAGCAAGATTGTGCAGGAGGGACTTTCAGACCATGTTTTGGATTTGATAAATCTGCCAGCCCAACAGAGAGGTCTGAAAGGCAGATTGCTTGTTAGGTAAGTCCTGTGTTAAGCAAAAATGACCCGAGTTGGTACCACAGTTTATACAGTTATCAGTTGCATCCAAAAAGTGACCTGGGCTCAAAAACTGTGATGAACTAGAAAGAGTTGGTGCTGGAAGCTGTCCTCCAACCTCGTTCTTCAGAGCTGGGCGGGGAGTCCATCCTTGCATCTTCATGGTGCCGCACCATGACTGCCACACTTGAAATCCATAAAGCTCATTTACAGCACTCTAAAGAACTTGGTAAACAATTCATTGGGAGGACCATGACTAAAATTCCAAATTGGGTGTTTTTAAACTAGAAAGGTTTTGCTTAAGTGGAAAAAGGGAATGCTTGAGTGGAAAATGGAGGAGAGATAGGGAAACGAAGCCAAAGTTCTATTCAATAAAACTTTATTATATAAAATAAAATAAAATAAAATAAAATAGAATAAAAAGCTAACCTTCAGACACAAATCTCTAAAACAAAGCAAACAAACACAAGGCCATTTTCAAAATCTATAATAATAAAAGCATAATATGCTAATTAGACCAGAAGTCCTTCCAGAGGAAGCCAGGGCTGTGAGGGAAGCCCAGGTCCCGGGTGCCAGAGGGAAGCTGTGCAGGCAGCCTGGGGAAGGAAGGCCTACTCTTGCACGCATTTCATGTATTGGGCCTCTAGTATTGTAATAAAGGGAAATAGAAAAAGAATGCATGTCAGAGAAGACTGAAGTAAAGAAAGAACCTAGAAAAAATAATTTCTGAACTAGAACACATTATAATAGCTGTGCAATCTTTGGAGACCTCCACTCTGCACTGCTCTTTGGAAAGTAGCTGTGCCTAGTCCAACTCCTACAACTACCACCTCCAAGAATAGGATAGCCACAATGGGCAAGGGGGTTTGGGGGATCACAAGATGTAGTAAATCCTTAAAATGCTATATTGTGTTCTCTGGTGTTTGCCCTGAGCCTTTCTGGGTAATGAGAAATGTACCAATGACTTATATTTGACTTGATTTGACAGCAAGATAAGTACTTGGTAGTGTAACTTGTAAAGTCTTGGAGAAGATAAATGAATTCACAGTGCTATATATATAGTATATTCAAATCAACTTCAGAATGGATAAACAGATGATCTGTTAGGTGACATTGACAATATCAAATGAAATTTAGGAGGAAAACCACCATGGTCATTGTCATTTTCACTCCTTAGCTGGATTTGCTCTGACTTTGTTATACAAAATGGTATTTGTAGAATAAATTTTCTCAAATTATAATATAAACAAGTTTATATTTACATTATTTTTACTTTTGTTTTCTTTTACCATGGTATATTTTTATTGACAATACTTTTGAAATATGTTTTAATTTAAAATAATACAGACATTAGGTAAATCATGTAAAACACACACAAAAAAATACAATTAGGAGACTACTTGTAGTTTCAGTATCTAAATGTAAGTACTGCTAATATTTTTCATATTATTTTTTAATTTTTTAAAGACAAATATTCTTTTTTGTAATAAAGCAGTACATAAAAATTTGGGTTTTATTATTATTTTCTTTTACCACATCACAATATTTCAAACTGTTATGTATTCTTTCAAGCACTATTTTGAGGCAGTACAATATTCCAGCAAATGAACCAAATGTAGTCAGTACAACTCAGTACTTGAATCAAATTCTTTCACAAATTGAACTTCAAAATCTGTAAGAATAACAGATCAAAGTTAAGAGGCAATCCTAATTAGCACATAGTTGTAATTTAGAAGATAATTTAGCCTCTAAATAACACCCTGAGCTAGATTTCTAACTTATGTATGACTCATCCCTATGGTCACAAATAGCTGATGATGAAATTTGTTTTCACTTTGAAAATACAGAAAAATGTAACAACTTGGTGGAGAAGCCATGAAGGAAAATAGTTTCACTCAGGATTAGATATCAAACATTCTGCTTAAAGAAAAATATAGATATATTTTAGGCATATAATAACTATATGTAAATAGATATAGATATGGATATGGATATTGATATAGATATAGATATTCCTGTGCATATAGTTATTTTCATTGAAGTGAGAGAAAATCTTTTGGGTAAATTGATTTAATATAAAGGGGAACTACTTTCAGTAATAAAATTTTGTTTTTTACTTTCAGTAATAAAATCTAATTTTATATTATAGAGCTTTTCATTTCTCCTCAGAGCAATGATTGTGGAAGAATTACAGTCACCTCTGCAGACCTAAACTGTTTAAATTACTGAGATTTCCAGTAACCTCTTTCAGGGTGACACATTGGAGCAGTTACTTAGCTAGCAAGGCAAAATGTAATTCAGTGACAAACGTGGTTACTAGGTTACAAATGAGTTATGCTGTCCTCAGTGAACTGTAGAGCCATGAATACCCAAATTAGTTTCCTCCCCCAAATGAAAAATATTAAATTCAAGAAAATGGATCATGAATGCAGATTGAATGAATAAAGGAATATAACTCTTCTCCCTCATAAAAATGCCCTAAAAGGATGAAAATTATTTTTAAAGCAAAATTCTCTACTGAACTGGCAAATGAGAGTCATGAGCCATCCCAATATATAAAAACCCAGGGCCCATAATGACTGAAGGCTTGACCAACCGGAAGTCAGTCCTGCAGTCAGTGCTGGGTTGCCGTGGTGACCCAGCACTGACTGCCGAGGGGGCTGCGGATCACAGAAGCAGGGTCTGATCCGTAGCCTCCGTGGCAGCTGTTGATCAGCCGTTTCCTCTCTCTTTCTCTCTGGGTCTGACCAGCAGCCGCGCCTGCCTCTCTTTCTCTCTGGGCCTCTGCAGGGGCTGCTGATCAGCCCCGCCTTTCTGATCAGGCCCAGAGATAGGCTCAGAGATGCTGACTGGCATAGAAACTGACCAATCAGAACCAAATCTGGGTGAAATGTGAGGAGCCAATGGCTGCTTAGGAGGTGGAGCTTTTGACACTGACTGGCATAGAAACCGACCAATCAGAACCTAATCTGGGTGAACTGTGAAGGCAGAACCTAAGGTGGGGGCTGAGGAGGGGTTTTAAGGGCAATAGCTCTTTGGTGTAAGGTGTAATAAAGCGGTTCAATTTTTAATGACCGGTTTGGCAGTATAGTGCATATGGCTGACTATCAGTCCAGATATAGGGATTATGTATTTTTATCTGCGAAGAGCAACTCTTCCTGATGAAAAAAGGCTTCTCTCTCCCCCCCCCCACCCCATTTAAGCAATCCTATCCTATATAATCTATCTATACTAATAAAAGGGCAATATGCTAATTAGACCGGGTCAACCAGCAATCTTCCAGACATCTGACTTCCTTCCGGACAAAGCCATGGTGGTAGGCCGAGGCAAAGAGGGCAGTTGGGGGTGAGATCAGGCCAGCAGGGGAGAGCAGTTGGGGGTGAGATCAGGCTGGCAGGGGAGGGCAGTTAGGGGCAAGATCAAGTCAGCAGGGGAAGACAGTTGGGGGCAACCAGGCCGGTAGGGGAGAGCAGTTGGGGGCGAGATCAAGCCAGCAGAGGAGGGCTGTTGGGGGCGAGATCAGGCTGGCAGGGGAGGGCTATTAGGGGTGATCAGGCAGGCAGAGGCAGTGGAGGGTGAGATCAGGCCAGCATGGGAGAGCAGTTGGGGGCAATCAGGCAGGCAGGCAGAGGGGTTAGGGGCAATCAGGCAGGCAGGCAGAGGCAGTTAGGGGTGATCAGGCAGGCAGGCAGGTGAGCATTTAGGAGCCAGCGGTCCCAGATTGCAAGAGGAATGTCCCCGATTGGAGAGGGTGCAGGCTGGGCTGAGGGACCCCCCCCCCCCACCCCATGCATGAATTTCGTGCACCAGGCCACTAGTATATAATAAAAGCCACTCGTAGATAATAAAATCAGTTTGTCAAAATCAATGGCTTTTAGATAAAGTAGCTATAACCAATTAGAAAAATGAAACTGAAAAATTATAAATACCTAGGAATAAACCTATCAATAAATATGCACTGATTCTACAAATAAATTTAAATATTTTACTAAAAATATAAAACTCTGAGCATGTGGAAATGTGCAGTATTCATAAAAGTGTAGAAACATCTGTAAAGATGTCAGGTTTCATCCAACCTCACCCCCATCCCTGCTATTGTTCTATAACTCAATGCAATCCCAATCAAAATCCCCCCAAAAATCCCAAATCAGCATCAGGGATATTTCAACCAAGTGACAGAGATGAATTCCAGACACAGTATTCAGAATGAAACTTTGAAAGTATGTGGTTAGGTTCTTTTTTGGCTTCTGACATAAGAATCTAGATTATTTTTTCAGGCATGAACTGGGACATTTCCTATGCCTAGAATTTTAACTCACCTCTAAGGTACTTCTCAACAGAAGCTCCTGTGAAGGGCGAGGCCACAGCACAGTTTCTCTGTGGCTACAACATCCAGCTGTGTGCCCAGCGATGGCAGGAATCTTCTTGAAAGCCCCGCCCTACACTGTGGTTATCAACTTTCCTCTGACGGGGAGTAGGCAGGTACAAGTAGTGGGCTCACAACCTTTGACCTCAACTGGTTTTACTATTATTTTGTACATTACTCAGTAGCAAAACTAGACTGGGTCTTCATCTTTGTCCCCATTTCTTAAGTGGGAGAGCCTTAATACACATTTGGGCTATTTCTACAGAAATTTATTTTTGCCTGCTTTTTTTTACTTCTCAGGTCAGAATTTTTATATAACAGTTATTTGTCAAAACTAGTCTCACATTAAAAAAAAAAAAAATAACAAGATGGCCAAAGCTATGCATGGAACTCTTGTGAAGATATTATACAAACAGGAAGAGATTGAAACCCTTCAAGTCGCAATGTTCAACTTCTTTCATCTCATGGGGATGCCAGAAGATTAAACTCCCCTGTTGTTTGGGGGAGCGAGGTGAAGGTTTTTGGGGCACCGCTGACAAGCATTTTAGGTGCTCCCAAGGGAGGATGGGATGTGGGAGACTCTATTGGCGTGGAGTTACATTTCTCGGGTCCCAAAGCCCCCTGCCCCTTGAGCCAGTCCTGGAAAAGGAGCAGCTGGGAGTTCAGCAGAGCTAGAAACTAGCCACTGTCCAGAGCCTCCGCTCCATGGTGCAGCCGGGGGCGGTTCGGCGCTCAGGTCAGATGAAGTGCATTAGTCCATGTCTGGAGCCGCACATGGCCCTGAGCCCTGTGGGCACAGGGCCTGCCCTGCAACAGGAGTCACAGGACCCAGGCGCCCTGGAGCCAAGAGAAAGTGGCTCCTTTATGTGTTGTTGATCTTAAATTTTTTATTTCAGAGAAAGGAAGGGAGAGGCAGAGAAGGATAGAAACATCAATGATGAGAGAAAATCACTGATGGGCTGCCTCACGCACACTCCCCTGGGGATGGAGCCCAAAACCCTGGCATATACCCTGACTGGGGTTCATTGGTCAGTGTTCAACCAGGGAGCCACACTGGCAAGGAGAGAGAGTGACTCCTTTAGAAATTTACATATTCAGGTTTTGAGTGCTTAGAGACTTAAAGGCAGCTTTTTGGCAAAACTGTGTAAATGCCTATGCTATTTAGCTACACACACCCCTTTCACTACTTTCCTGTTAAATTATAACCAAGTTATTACAACAGTATCATTGGCATACACAATAATTACTAAAATTTTTTGACAATTTGACAATAAAAATAGGTATAATTTTGATTCATTCACACTGGACAGCTATTGTTGTGTTGGCTATTGTTTTTTGTTGGTGGTGGTGGTTTTTGTTTTTTTATAATCCATGGGAAAAGAGGTCAGTGCTCCAACTAAATAGTCAGGTATTGCATGTTTTAAAAATTCTTGTGGCAGCGGTTGAAAATTGCTGCCTTAAAGTAATAAAAATGTAGGTTACTTTAAAAAAGAGAAATAATATATTTGGGACATTTTTTTTTTCATAGAGGAAGAAAATTGGGTTTTTTTGGCTTAAAATTCTAAAAAAAATGTTTACTTAATTTTTTTTTTCCAATTACAGTTGACATACAATATTATATTTTTTTCTGGTGAACAACATAATGATTAGTGGTCCCTGAAGCTTATACTCTCTCCCTCTTTTTCTTACTATTTATTTTTTTAAATTACAGTTTACATTCAATATTATTCTGTACTACGTTTACAATTCTATGATACATCATCTGTACTGTATTGTGTGTGTACTGCCCAAGTCAAGTCTTCCTTCACCATTTATCCCCCCTTTATCCTCTTCTTTCTCCCTTCACCCTTCCCTCTGGCAATCACGATCTTGTTGTCTGTGTCCATGAGTCTTTTTTTTTTCTTCTTTGCTTAATCCCTTCACCCTTGTGCTAAGTGAAATAAGCCAGAGGAAGACCAGTCCCATATGATTTCACTTCTACGTGAAATCTCATAAACAAAATCAACTAACAAAGTGAAGACAGACTTACGGATACAGAGAACAGACTGGCAGCTGTCAGAAGGGCCGGTGCTGGGGGCTGGGTGAGAAGGCAATTTTTTAAAAAATTGTTTTTATTGATTTTTAGAGCGAGGGGAAGGGAAAGGGCTAGAGAGACAGAAACATCATCTGGCTCCCTCCTGCATGCCCCCTAGGGGATCGAGCCCAAAACCCAGGTGGGACTCGAACCAGTGATCTCTGGGTTCATGGATTGTCAATGAACCACTGATCTGTACTGACTGGGCCAGAAAGCAATTTCTTAAGCTATAGCCAATCAAATAATTTTCTTGCTTTGCTTCCACAACTTCTCTAAAAACCTTCCCTCTAGCTCCTGTCAGTGAAGCGGTCCTAACCACCTTGGGTCTGGCTATGCACGATCCATATCAGTGCATGCTCAAATAAACTCTTGGAACCTTTCATGTGCCTCAGTTTATCTTTTAACAAGGGGTGCTTATCAATTTAGGAAACCACCTAACTTAGTTTTACATTGTCAGGATCTGCCACTTACTCCCTTTATTTATTTAAACTAAACTACCTCATCACATATACACTTCCCTCAACTGGCCTCATTCTCATGATACCATAAGAACTCCCGGAGGCTTTCTTAGTTACGTGATGCAGAACTTTGCATATGGAGGGAAACTCAGGCCTATCACCTCCTGTGCAGATGCTGATCTAGGTGCCGGGGGGCGGGGGGTGTGTGTGTGTGACTGAATATTGATTGATTTAACTCTTGCGCACTGATGCTGCCAAAATTGTTTGAATAATGTAAGAACAATTTAGAATTTGTATAATGGTTTCAAATTAATGAATTTAAATTATACATGTACAATATGACAGATTCTACACAAACACGAGTGTTTATCAAATAATTACTTGCTACCAAAGCTATATTTCTGATAAAAATATTGTAAAGCAATACATATAAAGTTTTTGCTTTTACAATGCTATGCAGAGGAACTAAATTTTGAAATTTCATTTAGTATTTACCTATATAATTCATTTATAACTCTAAAAATGAGACTATTTGCTTTACTGTCAAATTATATATTTCAGGCATTTTATATATAACTAGGGGCCCGGTGCACGAAATTTGTGCACTGGGGGGGGGTCCTCTCACATACTGGGAGCCCTCAGGGGATGTCCAACTGATGGCTTAGGCCTGCTCCCCATAAGGAGCGGGCCTAAGCTGCAGTCTGGCCTCCCTTTGTGAGAGACAACCAGGCTGATCAGACAACCCCGCTGCTGGAGCCACTGCAAGTCACCGCAGCCACCAAAGTGTTTTCATCTACACGGACTCCAGTCCCTTCACCAAGAAAAAATGACAACTTTCTTTAGGCATTTTCAAGATGTGTCTTTCATAGAATATGACATTTCTTTTTTTTTTTTTTTTTTATCCTCACCTGAGTATGTTTCCATTGACTTTTAGAGAATGTGAAAGAGAAAGGGAAAGACAGAGAGAAACATCAAAGTGAGAGGAACACTTTGATTGGTTGCCTCCTGCATGAGCCCTGACCTGGCCCCAGCCAGGGAGGAACCTGCAACTTAGGTACATGCCTTTGATCAGAATCTAACCTGGACTCTGCGGTTGGCAAACCTAGGCATTATCCACTGAGCCAAACCATGTAGGGCAGGTTATGACATTTGTTAGCCCTCCAGCAGCGGACCTTCATTTTTTTCCCCAGGAGTGTGGTGGAAAAGCCCTAGATCACCTTTTTGGATTCTTATACCCAAGTTACTAAGAATATTACCAGTGGCATACAGGGAGCTTAGCCAATGAGAGGTCAGAAAAGGTATTTCCTTTGTAGTTCACACCTATCTCCTGTGATCTCTGGCTCCGCCCCTGCCAAGGCCTAAAGCCTCCAGCCCTTGGCAGGGGACCCCCAGCTAGCTCCATCGACAGGCTCCGACCCTGGCCAAGGCCTCAAGCTGGTTCTGATCGCTTGCAGGGACCCCCAGCTGGCTCCAATCACCCGTAGGGGACCCCAGCTGGCTCAATCACCCAGCTCCACCCCCAGCCAAGGCTGCAAGTCTCTGGCCAAGGCTTGGGCTCTGGGCAGGACCCCCAGCTGGCTCTATCGCCTGCTCCATCCAAGGCCAAGGCCTCAAGCTTCTGTTTGAGGCTCGGGCTCTTGGCAGGGACCCCCAGCTGTCTCCCATTGCGGGGGCTCCACCCCCAGCCAAGGCTGCAAGCCTCTGGCTGAGGCTTGGGCCCTGGTCAGGGACCCCCACCTGGCTCCAATCACCGCAGGGGACCCCAGCTGGTTCCAATGGCCCAGCTCCGCCCCCAGCCAATGTCGTAAGCCTCTGGCTGAGGCTCAGGCCCTGGGCAGGGACCCCCAGCTGGCTCTGATCACCTATGGGGGACCCCAACTGGCTCCGATCTCCCCTCTGATCTTCGGCTCCAATATCCCAGTTCCAACCACCGCCACTCTCCGAGGCTGCAGCCATCTTGTTTAGGTGTATTTGCATATTTGCTTTCTGATTGGCTGGTGGGCGTGGCTGGTGGGCATGGCTTGTGAGTGTATCGGAGTGATGATTTGCATATTACTGTTTTATTAGATAGGATATTTTGGTGTAGGTATCAAAAATTTGTTATATTTAGAAATAAGCATGGTATTAGATTATGACAATCTTTTGAAAAAAAGGAAAAGAATTAAAAGTCCAATATATATGCCCTCGCCAGTTTGGTTCAGTGGATAGAGCATCAGCCTGTGGACCAAAGGGTTTCAGGTGTGATTCTGGTCAAGGACATGTACCTTGGTTGCAGACTCCTCCCCGACCTAGGCCCTGGTCATGCAGTAGGCAACCAATCCATGTGTTTCTCTCACATTGATATTTCTCTCTGTCTTTCCCTCTTGCTTCCACTCTTTCTAAAAATCAGTGGAAAAAATATCCTCAGACGAGGGTTAAATAATAATAATAAAAAAGAAAAGGAAGTTCAATATATGTTAAAATGTAATATAAGAAAAGAATTTCAAGATAATTGTTAGGTGGATAATAACCAGTCTCATGAAGTACATTCATACCTCCTCCCATCTTCTTAGATACTTTTCTATACTGTCTTTCTCAATTTTTCTTAATTGGAATTAATCTCCCCATTTATTTCTTCTTATGTGCTCTCATTCCCCAATGATCATTTTTTAAATATTTTATTTTGTGTTCTAGTTGTTTGTATAAGAAACTGTCCCCAGTACTATACAACATTATTTATTTTTTCCCCAGCCCTGGGTTACACATAATAAATAACACCTTAAGTGGACCAAAGCAGCATTCTAAACCTTTCTCCTTGGAACATTTCCAGAAAGTTCCCAAAATAATATAGTAAGAAAGAAAAAATTCAGGAATTTTCAAATTCTGTCTGAGAATTTCTCAAATTCTGTCTGAGGATTCATTTTGGGGGCACTGAACCAGGCTATGATTGTTTAAATGTTTTTGTGCCTCTTTGTGAAGAAAAATGAAGCAAAGTACTCAATAAGACAGTAAAGTTAGAAATATAAAATTTCAAACGTGGAAGTAGAAAACTAAAAGGACACACTCAGATCTGCGCCTTTTGTAGCCACTGAAAAGGGTTAGAATGTAACTGAGAAGAGGTTTCAGGTTAGAGATTTGATTCCTTTGTGTGGGATTATGGAGCCTGGGGCAGAGGGAGGAAGACAGAAGGGAGACAGGAGGTACAAGAATGTTTAACTTCATGTTAACTGCTTATTTGCCTTTTTATATATTTTCTATGAAATGCCTTTTCTCCCCTTTTCACCTAAGATAATTCTCATGCTTCAGACACAACCAAAAAATCACTTTAATGCTGATACTGCTGAGTTTCTACATTTGTTCTGTTGCACCCAGGGGTATATTTACTTTTTTCTTCTCGAAGAGCCCACATATTTTTATTTTCATGGTTCTGTGATGTTATTATGTTTGCTGTACAGACTAAGGAATGCAGCTACAAGCGAAGAGCTCCTTAAAGGCTGAGAAGCGGACTTATCCTGTAGCCTCTTTTGAAACAGATGGAATGTGTATTAATTTTTAGATAAATGGAATTAGCTCATTTGCATCCCCTAAAAATATGGCCCCTCTAATGTTACTAGTCTGCAGAAGATTTTGAATTTTAAAAAGGCTTCCTAAAATCGTTGCCAAATATTGAGCAAAAGTTTCATTAAATCATAACATACAAGTGTGCTGGTTAGGAGTACTCAGTCTTTCAACAATTTAGGGGATCCTTTACTATGTAGACATCAGACTAACTGTGGGGAAAAGGACTCATTCTGGTCTTGGGAAGATCTTGCTGCATAAAATAATGTATTCAAAATTATTTAAAAGTGTCAAGTGTCCTACACATGGAAAAGGCATTATTTTATTATATATATATATATATATATATATATATATATATATATATATACTAGAGGTCCGTTGCACGAAGAGATTCGTGCAATAGGCCTTCCTTCCCTTGGCTTCCAGCACCAATTTTTCTCCAGCACCTGGGACCCAGGCCTTGGCTCCAGCCAGAGTCTGCCGTCTTCGTCTTTGCTGCAGACTCCGGAGTCTGCAGTCTTGTCTTCACTGCGGCACTCCGCTCCTGTAGATCCCTTCGCTCCCTCGCCCTCCCTCTCATAGCAGGTGTCCTGCCCCGCCTGGCCACTCAGTGCCTGCAGCAGCTGGGCGGCCACCATCCTTGGCCTTCTAATTTGCATACTCACTCTGATTGGCTGTGGGTGTAGCAGAGGTACAGTCAATTTACATGTTTGTCTATTATTAGGTAAGATATATATATATATATATATATATATATATATATATACACACACACACACACACACACACACACACACACATATAAATTATTGTTGATAGTATTACACATGTCTCCTATTTTCCTCCACTTTACCCTCCTCTGCCCAGCCCCTACCAACCCCCTCACCCAGGTCTTCACCACCCCATTGCCCACACCCAGGGGCTATGCATATAAGTATATAAGTTCTTTTGTTTATCTCTTCTCATCCACCCACCAAAGACATTATTTTAGGGAATCTCTCAGTCTCTATTCAAAGGAATCATTTTTTTTTTTAAAGTTAACTTTAAGATGGGTCGATGGGTCTTAGCATACTTGGAATTTTTTCATGTTTTGATACATCTTATTATCACTTGAGCTTTGCCAGCCTTCGTTTTAACATCTCTCTGAAAATGATCACTTTTTCTCCATTGCGGGTGCTATACCTCCAGCACACAAACATCTCATACTTGCCTCTTGATGTAACTTCTAATAGTTCTGTCTAAATAAACGCCGATGGCCTAAACTCAATTAGGGTGTGCCCACCCTTCAGATAATGTGTCCCATGTATATTATTTTAGCGATAAACACTTATTAGTACTTGGTGATTACCTACGTATTTGTGATCCTGTGTATCGTTTTATAATCTGTGAGTGTATCCTTTTAGCACAGTTTGAGTCAGAGGTTCTAGCTGGCTCTCTTTAGGAGTGCCTCCTGTCCCCATTGCTTGTTGAAGTTTTCCAGCATTTCCTTCTGTTCCCTGAGCCCCTGCCTTCATTCCTGCATTAATGTCTTCTTGGACAAGCACTTTTACTGAATCTGAACATTTACAGGAAGGTGATTAACTCTTTTCTTCTGACATTCTACATTCTTCTGAGATGACTTTAAGATGCTTTTGGAGGGAATCACATGTGACTGGAGAGATTTCGACACCTCTTTGAATGACCTTGAGTGTCCTTCCAGACAAGGGAGCATGGCTCCACAAAGTGCAATTTTATGTGACTGGCTTTTATGTTCTTGGTTCAGAAGATTAACTTGACCTATTCTCATCTTTATTAAGTTCTGCCAACCCCAGAACTTGTAACCCCAGAGGCCCCCAAATAGATAAAACATTAGAAAAGCTTCTATTGATCCCCTCATAAAGTGTTTTCCAAATAAGAGCAGCATTAAAATCATCTGGAGGGCTTAGTAAATCACAAATTGCTGGTCCCCTCCCACCAAGTTTCTTGTTTGGTAGGGCGGGTGTGGAGACCTGGCCTTTACAGCTCTAACAAGTTCCAAGTGGTGCTGATGCTGCAGGTGTGGGGGCCATGGCTCTAATCAATGGCTCTCAGCCTTAGCTGCACATCAGATTCACCTGGAGGAGCTTTCTTAACATTCTGATCCCCGCACCACACCCCAAGCCAGTGGTTGGCAAACTCATCAGTCAACAGAGCCAAATATCAACAGTACAACGATTGAAATTTCTTTTGAGAGCCAAATTTTTTAAACTTAAACTTCTTTTAACGCCACTTCTTCAAAATAGACTCGCCCAGGCCGTGGTATTATGTGGAAGAGCCACACTCAAGGGGCCAAAGAGCCGCATGTAGCTCTAGAGCCGCAGTTTGTCGACCACGGCCCCAAGCCAGTGTGGGAGTTTTATCTTCAGCTTCTTCAGATTCCTGGAGGAGCTATGATTCGTATACCGATCTCTGATTGCTGGCACTTTAAGGTAAAACATTTTTATGTTTTATATTTTCCTTGTCTCTTATCTCTGCTAAAATTGAAACTACACATTTGTTGTTGTTTTATGATCCAGAAATTTCCTTTACATTCTAGTAAACCCAGTAGAGTATTAAACTTGGTTGTATGTGGTAGTTAATACATAGGCTGAATATATTTTAGCTGGGAGAGGAGACCTCCAGAGCACTGGTCTGCCAAACCACCGTTTTCAACGCCGTACTGCTTAGTTTGAAAGGTTACAAGAACATTTCAGTAGGAACAAGGGGGCGATTGTTAAGAATTTTCATAGTAAATGAATTTAAATCATCTTTTGGTCCAGATTAGAAAAAGAAAACAGTGAAGACAGGAAGTGATGAGATTAGCATTTGTAATCTCGGTTTTGTTCTATTTCAAAAGCTCTGATACATTTTTGCTCCTTAATCTAATTTTCTAGGCCCCATAATTTTTTTTTCTTCTGTTGACAAGTTCTTCAGGTAAGAAAAACACAACTGCCAATATATTATTCTTAGATTCGTGATAATATGCTATTGCTCTTGAGCTGCCCACTTGTGTTTTTTTTTAATTTTTTAAATATATATGTTTATTGATTTCAGAGAGGAAGGGAGAGGAAGAGAGAGAGAGAAACATCAATGATGAGAGAGCATCATTGACCGCCTGCCTCCTGCATGTCCCACACTGGGGATTGAGCCTGCAACCCCGGCAAGTGCCCTGACCAGGAATCCAAGCATGACCTCCTGGTTCATAAGTCCATGCTTAACCACTGAGCCACGCTGGCTGGAAATGAGCTGCCTGAAGTCTTTCTCCAGGTGTGTTGGTTGAGCAGATGGCTTTGCAGCCTTTATTATTTTGACTTGAGTGGTTCTGTGTGATGGGGTAATTTTTGCCTTTGAGTCCTTATAATACATTGGTTTTATGTGGAACCACTGAATGGGAAAAAGTAAGAATTAATATGAATAGAAGTTCTTAAATGAAAGTAGTAGATTAGTGATAATGGGTTGAGTGGGATTATTGAACCCATTGATATGGGAGAAAATAACATGCTTGAATCTGGGAAACTGAGTACATAGTCTCTACAGAATACTGCTTTATGAAATAGTGTAACTCTTCCCACATTTGTTTTTCCCAAACTTCTCTTCGAACATGCACGATAAAAAATATATCTGATATAAATTAACACTTACATACACACATTTTCAGGTTTCTTTGCTTTTAAAGCTCTTCACATATATAAACCGCAAAGAGTGTTTTTCTTCTATGGGTATGATTCAGTACCCATTACTGTATGAGCATATAATTACATTACCTTGACTCCAGTGTGCTCAGTATCATCTCCTTACTTTAATGTAAGAATTCCAGCTAAATATATAAACAATTTCTATATGATTCAAAAAGTTAAGGATGTAAGAATAAATATTATTAAGTAAAAATTTACATTTGAACACTCTCCAGAAACAAGTGGAATGCCAGAAACATAAATTAAAAGATTTATAACAGAGCTGATTTGTTTTTTCTTTTCTATATAAAGGAGTTTGTTTTACAAGCAAAGTAACAAATGGCTTAAAACAATCTTGTTGCTAGGCTCTTAGACACCTAAACAGACCTTATACTTTTTAGGTTTAAACATAAACTGAAACATTATAAAGATGCTTAGTCAAATAGAAGGTGACTCATCACAAAAATTAGAATTTCTCTTTCCTACTAGAAGTCCTTGACAGTGTATACAACAGATGTTAATTCCTTTTTTAGATTTCCTGCCTGTCTTTTAATCCTTGTCTTAACCACAACTTAGCTATGTGAACTAATCTCTTTATAAATATAATGCCCCTGAAATATTTTCTTAGATTGTAGCTTATTATTTCCTGGTTGTTATTTATTTTGAAATATTTTAAAAAATATTTCTATCTGATAATAGAAGATAGATGACTGATTATTATACTATCCATCAAGTATAATAAAAATAGGTTAACTTTAAAGAACTTGACTTAAATGTTAGAAGAATCTTGCCAAGTAGTGTAGATACAACAGCAAGTAATATTGAAAAAGGAAGATAGACTTTCAGAAGACTAAGACATTTCTTTTTTGATTACTCAATGGCTATGTGATTGTGGGCAATTCAAGTCTCCTTCTGAGATGTCTCAGTTTCCCCATTTATATAATGACATAGAACCCTTTGTGTGCTAGACATTCAGAAACATGAGGGTCTGATATTTGTGTTTGTGTGTATGTGTATAGTTTTGAAGTGGGGGCGAGGGTACTGTCATTGAGGTACTGGGGAGCTGTGTACATAGTGCTGTATAAATGAAGATTTGGTGTGATTTGCAGTATGGGCATGTGTTGGAAGGAAAGAGTGGTTAGCTTGAACCAAAGATTACCATGATCAGGTTGCAAGGAAATATATTAAGAAGCCACAATGAGAGCAAGGGGCAGTTGGCCTAAATAAAGGTTAAGGAAATGGAGAGTTCATTGATTTCTACCTGTAATAATTGATCCTTGATTTTTTTTTTTTTTTTACTTCTTAATATTCTGTGTCAAAAGTCAAGCTTAAAAATTATTGGAGCCCTAGCTGGTTTGGCTTGGTGGATAGAGAGTTGGCCTGCGGACTGAAAGGTCTCAGGTTCGATTCCAGTCAAGGGCACATGCCTGGGTTGCAGGCTCAAGATCCCTAGTAGGGGTCCTCCTGGAGGCAGCCAGTCAATGATTCTCTCTCCCTCTCCCTTCCTCTCTGAAATCAATAAAAATGTATTTTTAAAAATTACTGGAGGTATTAAGCAGATCATAAAAAAAAACAACAACAAAAAAACACACACAAATACTGTAGAAACTACATGGAATTACATTACAAAATCAAGTGGGTAAAAGTATAGAAAACTTAGCAAGAAAAATATTAATCATAGACAGTATATACATTCACAACAAACCAAAATTAGAAGAGTAAGAATACTTATATGTTAATGATATTTTGTCTATTAAAAGCACAAGCTTATATTAGATGATTTTCTGTCTTCATGTTGATATATCTAAAGAAAAGTATTTAATTCCACAGTGCCACAGTAATATTAGTAGTAAGGTATTTACCCTTAAAATTAAAGATTTTTATTTTAGATAGTTGTGGATGTAGAAAATTTCAGGAAAAAAGTTATAACTAATCCACTGTAATTTTCCTAGTATATTCATGATATTGATAAGTCATCAAAGACTAAGAATTTTATTAATTTTAATGATGAAAGTACAATAAATTTTAGTAATTGGAATACTAATATTTGACACTGCCTTATTTTCTCATTTATTTTCATCTGTCTAAAATGCTTGTTATTTGCATATGAGGATTAGTGGAATGTGTTCAAATTTAGTTCCTTTGGGGATGTACATACTTGTATTTGTGTGTGAATGTATGAGAATAACCACTATAATTAATAACAATCATGGGTATTCATGAAAGATCTGATCGTAGTATATTTATTTGTAGCCAGATCCATCTTTAGTGTTGTAAGTAATTGTTTAATTGATAACATACAAAGAAAAAAAGTGGGCAACTCTTAATTGTACAGATCAAAATATTCTTGCAGCAAATTGAATACACACGTAACTAGAACCAAGTTCAATAACTAGGATGTAACCAGTTTTCTGGAAGTACTTCCTATACTCCCCTTCTTCAAACTCCTGACTCATAACAGTATACATGAAGTTTTCTTGTTTTAAAAATTATATTTATTGGGGTGACATTGGTTAATAACATTATATTTGTTTCAAGTATACAACTCTATCATACATGAACTGTATATTTCAACGTGTGCTGACCATCCAAAGTTGTCTCCTTCCATCACCATTTATTTGACCCTTTTTTCCCTCTTCAACCTCTCCCTGCCACAACCCTGCTCTCTTGTAACCACCGTACTGTTGTCTGTGTCTATGAGTTTGTTTATTCCTTTGTTGCTTTTTGTTTTATATCTCACATATAAGTGAAATCATATGGTTTATGTTCTTTTTCATCTGACTTATTTCACTTAGCAGAATACACTCAATATCCTTAATACATAAATGGAATTACTTAATACAGACATTATTGTATCTTTTTCAACATTATTTGTGAGGATTTATCCCTATTTCATTTAGTTATAGTTCGTTAATTTTTATTGATGCATAGTATCCATTATGTGATTAGACAATATTTTTTTTATTTCCCTATTCTGAACATTTTATGTTATTTTAACTTTTGAGGTTTTATGTACAAGCTGTTCTAATCATGTGTGTACATCAATTTTAATGCATATCCATGTCATCTGAAAAAATAGATTATTTTCATCCTTCCTAAAGTTTATATTTTCAATGTTACCTTTTGATAAATGTATTGTCTATGCAAAGTAAGAGGAAGATTTACTTCAGGTTTTCTAATCTTAGCATGATTAACACTTTTGAACTGGAAATGTATTGGTTGTAGGGGTCTGTCCCATGCATTTGAGGGTGTTTAGCAGTAGCCCTGGCCTGCCCACATGAGACACCAATAGCACCCTCCACACAGTCATAATCAAAACTGTTTCCAAACATTTCCAAATGTCCCGGGGGAGAGGGAAGGAAAGGAGAAGGAATCACCCTGGGTTTAGAATCACTAGGATGGAATTTCCAGAAAAATTAATAAATACCGTTGGTTATGTGTGTTACAGAAAAAAATGTTCTGTGAGTTTGGCCTCAAAAAGAGAATTTTATCAACAAAACTTTAAATTGTTTTCCTAAAAGTAAATTTGAGCCCGGCCGGTGTGGCACATGGTTGAGCATTGACCCAGGAACCAAGAAGTCACCTGTTTGATTTCTGGTCAGGGCACATGCCCCTGCTGCAGGCTCAGTCCCCAGTAGGGGGTGTGCAGAAGGCAGTCGGTGTTTCTCTCTCATGGAAGTTTCTATCTCTCTATCCTTCTCCCTTCCTCTCTGAAATCAATAAAGAAATATATTTAAAAAATAAAAAAAAATAAAGCTGAACATGAATTTCCCATTTTCAAAAATAATAAGCTCCAAAAAAATATTATTTAAACTGTTTATCCTGATTCCAAAATCTCTTATCAGCAGTTATTGCCCACTGTATCTCTGCACAAATGTCACAAACTTCCTCTTTTATTAGCTAATTCTAATATAAGCTATTGTGGTTAAGTGGGACCAAATGATTCTGGATTCTTGAATCTGCTATTTACTAATTTTATAATAGTGGATTAGCCTCTGTATTTCTCATACCTACCATCTGCACAATGATGTTGCATTAGCATGAAAAGGTATTACGAGGTCCAAATGTGATTCTGTATGAGACATATGCAAAGCATTGGTATAATAAAACACCGAACACTGTTATATTTATTAGATAATCCCATGAAATATAATTAAGATGCCATTGGTAATAAACTTGAGTTAATCAGCTCTCAGAAAACGACTGTTGCAATAATAAACTGACCTTTGATGGACACATTTGTCTGTCAGGAGAACGAGGGACAGCCTTCCACTGGTAAAGAGAAATCAGATGGCACTGAATCAAGAAGAGAATGAGTTGTAGGGGCCAGGAAAGAGCAAATTTGATTTAATAATAATATAAAGTAGAAAAAATATTAAGAAGTGATAAATTTCAAGTTTTTATCCACATTATTTTTATTTTATCTTATTTAACTACAAGTTAATTTTTATGAAAGCTGTATTGAACAGCTGGATCACAAGATTCTTGAAACTACAACAACCACCTCTTGTGAACTGGTACAAACTGCCCTCAGCAAATCACTGGAAAGCACTTGACTGTGAAAATACATTAGCAATACATACACATGTGCTTTATCTCAGAAGCAGGCATTACAGCTCCAACTTCTTTTCAACAAAAACTGGCCAAAAATGCCTCTGTATTATCAAAATATCTATAAACCTAGTCTGAGAGTCATTTCCCTCATTCCATAACAATAAAAACAATGTAGATAGTTTCTTATAGCTAATGTGCTTTAGCATTTCCTGACCACAAAATATGTCTATAAAATAACCATTGAGAAATAGTCATTTAACTTGATTTACTGTGTTAGTCTGACTTTGACTGTGGAGTGTGTTTTTTCTTCTTTTTTAAATATAATATAGAGTATTAGAATTCAGGAAAGAAATTGATATATAAAAACATGATTTTTCTCTTATAAAACTAAATTTTATTAACTTCAATAATATATGTTTTCTTCCTTTTAAGAACAACATCTATATATATAAAACCCTAAGTGACCAGAATGACCAGAACAACTGGTTGCTATGATGCCCACTTGGAGGGGTGGGGCCAGCTGGCCAACCTCCCCTGGTCCTTCTCCCCTGGCTGGCCCCGCTCCTGATTGGTCCCCCCCTACTCGGATCTGGGCAGGGCCGGTTGGACCCCACCCATGCATGAATTTGTGCACCGGGCCTCTAGTTATAACAGAAAAATGTCTCGAGTGAATACTCTCCATGAAATCCATTTACATAATCCGTAAGTCTGTGGGCTTCAGGTTAAGATTTAAATTAACATTTTTCAAGATCATTTATTTCTTCTTCAATTTTTGAGCTAATTTTAAGTAGCTGAATTCCATAATAATATAGTTGTATTTAAAATCACACATTGAATACTTTATGGATAAGGCAGTTTCTTCCCAAGACCAGCACCATACAATTTCAAACTAAGATTCTTTTTCATTAGACGGAGTTCTGCTGTTTCAATTACATTTTGCAAGAGCTTGAAAGATGTAATTTTTATGACAATATTGGTTCTATTTGTAATCATTCCTACTGTCCATGCCCTATTGAAGTTAGCTGACCTTTGCTTTGAGCAAGAATAAGTAATTCATCTTAAAACTTTTCATAAAAATACATAGCTCTGTCATCCTTACATCTAGTATTTAAATCACGAATCTTACCATAACAAAGAAACTTTGAGACATTTTGAGAATTCAATAATAAATATATTCTCTTCTATAAGCCTTACTTCAGACATATGTTCCTTGAAATAAACAGTCTAGGAAATTAGTAAAATCAATTAATATGCTGCAAGAAAATAAAGTATCTGGAATCTCATCTTACTATCTAAAGATATATATCTAAACTGAAATAGAATTTACTGACATCCTTAGTCCTCATTGAATAACATAGGTTATGTTAGATTTTAAATTGTAAGTTGTGTTCTTGGCAAAATGTGGTCCCTGGTGAATGTGGCTTGAAGAGAAATATTTATACACTTCAGAAAAACATTTGTCTTTGTCTCAATGAATTTTTTTATACATTTCATTTTATCTGACAATAACCACAATGCAACTGAAATATCTACTTACAATTACAGCCTGATTATGTGCTCACTTATTGTAATCAGCCCATTTCAAATGCCCAATAATGTATGTCTACACCAGGGGTTCTTATTTGTTCTATATTCTGATTTATCTCTTAAATATTATTGTTAAAGATGCATTTAGAATCCCCTTCACAGCCTTTAGAAAATGGGCAGCATAAGCACATTTTTAAAACTATTTGAGATTTTTGTATCTTCTGAAAAGTTGAAAATAACATGAAGAATATCCATAGTTTTCTAGATCATTCTTTGCATTTAATTGTACACTCACATATGTGCCTGTTTGAGTACTTGTGTGTTTGCATGTACATTTTAATATACATGTTAGAGCTGGGCAGAGGGGACACAAAAACAATAGAGGAAATGGTAAATAAACAACAAGTGTCTTATTTATTGCTCAGTGTGTGTCAGTACTGACCCGCCATCTTATATACATTATTTTATTAAATATCTGCAATAATGATATAAAGCTGGTATTAATCATCTTCCCATTTTACAAATGAAATAATAGATTAGATTAAGTACAGTGTGGGGCAAAAGTAGATTTACAGCTGTTCTTATGGAAAATAATAAAATAATAATACAAGAATAAACTGTTTTTCCCATACTCACAACTGTAAACTTACTTTTGTACCACCTCATACACAAGCATATAATACTATTATAAAAGAGAGAACAAAGATTAGGAGTTATAAATTTATATCCAAATGTACGTGTGATTATGATCATCCTGTTGCTGTAGCTGATTTGCCAATATTATGCTGGCAATGAAATCCAGTTAGATTTTTATAAGTTCGAATGTGCATAATTCCCTCCTTTTCATAGCAGATCCCCCTTCCAATAAACATTCCATTCAGTCAGGATTTAAATTCACTTGTAATATTACGCTACATTTATAAACATGAAGATTATTTTTATTTTAATTATATTATTAATAAATCAATAGTGGTTTTTTTTTTTTTTTTTGGCATTTCAGGAATTTAAATACGTTGATTTGGAAATAAGTAACCTAAGAATTAAAAAAAAAAATTCAAGAGGGAAAATCTTTATCCAAAAAATAAATTTATGTGATTTGGGAAGACAAATCTTAAATGCATATTTTTGGCATATGTGACAATTTTATAATCGATATAAAAAGATAAAGTTAGTTGAAATAATTAAAAAAATGTAAAAACCAGTCCAGGTAAATAACTATACAATCTTGCTGTCAAAGTACTTATTTAAAATTCTCCCCCAAATATTTATGTATATACTAAAGTTAGTTGCTTAAGTCACTCTTCATTGCTGGCTGGCTTTTTCATTTTATATCTTTCTCTTTCAACTCAACTCTGTTGTTAGCATGCTTCAAACGTCTAGCATTGATAGTGAATACACTACAAAAGCATAGAAAATGTATTACCTAGTATAATAAAAATGTGAAAAATGTAGAAAAATTTACCATGTAAATATCGGTAAATGTAGAATAATTTAAGTTTAATTATGTAAATGTAATCATATTATTACCATGATACTCAGTAATCTAAGGAAAAAGTTAGGTCAAGCTGATTTGAGATAAAAAACGATGAATGATATAAGAAGTTACTCTAATAATGCTTAAGCAGAAAGACATTATAAGGGGGTATTTAACTGTCACCAGCGTGAACTTACATAAAAGTAAAATTCTATTTCATCAAACTAAAATTAACCTAAAACTAGTTAAACGACAAAATTGAATAGGACGTTATTATTTTTTGCAAATAGGAGACTGGCCATTCTATTTGCTCTCATTAATGAACCTTGTCCCCAGTTTTAGAAAATACTTAAACCATGTCTGTTGCCTTTCTTTAGTAACGATAGCCTTTTTACCAGCCAAAGAAATGTCAGTTTTGCCACTCTCTCAGGGGTCTCAGTTTTGTTGGATTTTCCTGCAACTTGAGCATTGCATGCAAAAGATTTTAAATGGAGAAAAAATTTCTTACTACCAAGGTTAAGAATAAAACAATATATAGGATTTTTGGATGTTTCACAAGATATTAAGTATTTATAGGTTATCAAAAATAGTGCAAGTGATGGTTTTAATATTTTTTAAAATATATTTTATTGATGTTTTTTACAGAGAGGAAGGGAGAGCAATAGAGAGTTAGAAACATCGATGGGAGTGAAACATCAATCAGCTGCCTCTTGCACACCTCCTACTGGGGATGTGCTTGCAACCAAGGTACATGCCCTTGACCGGAATCGAACCTGGGACCCTTGAGTCCGCAGGCCGACGCTCTATCCACTGAGCCAAACCGGTCAGGGCTGGTTTTAATATTGAGACTGGTTCTTTACAACACTCAGAAAAAAAAGGTCTGATTTGTTACTATCGCTTTTACACTGTGGAAAAGGACATATTTAGTGAGCCACTACTTGATGATTGGCACAGAATCAAATGCATGAATTAGAAATATAATTAAAACAGTAAATTCTTTATCTTTTAAGAAATTAAATTCTTTATGTTTAAAGAATTTAAAATTTGGTGAGGAGGTGAACGTATAAGCTTAATTTACTGTGATGTAAGGTATGCCTACACAATGCTAGAAGATAATGCAAGAAGGACATTCAGCTGCACCTGGGGCTTGAGGTTATCTTCCCAGAAAGAATGAGTAAAAGTAACTTTCTCTACATTCAATGTCTCTTTGTTGCTTTAGGAAGCCTCCAACTGATAAGTCAAATTGTTATGTCCAGTACTTAATACTACATTAGTTAAGGTTCTTTAGTTGCAAAATCAATTTTGTCCAACTTACGTTAGAATAAAAAAAGCGGGAGAAGAAAATTAGAATCAAAGTTGAACTTTTACACCACAGGACTAAAAACAAGGCAGGAAGCTAGTTCCTCTATTGTACCAGTTAGAAGCTTCCCAAGACTGTCTTTACCCTTATCCTCCTTTCCATTCTGTTCCTGAAACAAGGGTTCCTCTTCACCCAAGTGTAATTCTTCCACGTGTAATTTTGATCTAATTAAGCCAATCTTCACAGGGACTGGTCTAGATCAGTTTTCTTCATTCTTATTTGTACAGTCAGTGTCTCCCTATCTAGTGACCTCACCTGTCTCAGACAATACCTTCAGGCTTGTCTGTTGCAGGCAAAGCAAAACAAGAAGAATCTTTCTTTCAACCTTGTTACCTGCTCAATCTTTTTCTTCCTATTGCTTTTTATCAAGAAAATTACTCTATACCTGCTATGTTCATTTACTCTTCCCTATTTCTTATTTTCACTTTGGTGTCTGATCCTGAACATGCCAGAAGTTGTCATAAAAAAAAAAAAGGTTTTAAAGGAACAAATAAAATCCTTTTATATATTTCCTTGTTCCTTTTACTCTCGAGTTCTCTGTATTTTCTTACAGCCCCTGCCTTAGTACTCTTTTCTCTGTCACTTTTCAGGCATTATCTGGTTATCCTCCTACTCTGATGGTTTCTTGTCTCTCTCTTTTCTATGACATTTCTTTTATTGACCACCTCAATAATGTGATGTTCTCTAAACTCTATTCTTCAGATATGTATTTTCATTGAATGCCACTGTTCATTTATTTTTTAATTACTTTATTGATTAAGGTATCACATATTTGTCCTCATCCCCCCCATTCCCATCCCAAACCCCTCACCACGCATGCCCCCACCCCCCTGTTGTCCGTGATCACTGGTTAGGCTCATATGCAAGCACACAAGTCCTTTGGTTGATCTCTCTCCCTTATCCCCACCCTCCCCTACCTTCCCTCTGAGGTCTGACAGTCTGATCGATGCTGTTCTTGTTCATCAGTCTATGTTGTTCATCATTTCCCCTAGATGAGTGAGCTCATGTGATACTAGAAATACACTTATAAGAACCGAAAATGAGACAAGCAATAATGGTTCTGCTGAGAGGCAAATGAATCAGTCTATAGTGAGTTTCTTTCTGGGCCAACAGTTCTTTTGAGTCCCAATTTCTATGTCAAACAGTTCCTTATGTGTACATGTCAGCAATGATATTTCAGTTCTGGATGGTGGACAAGTGGTGGTAATGCAGGTCCGACCCTCTCTGGTTATGTCCTGGGCAACCTGCAGCGACGCACAGCTGCTGACTGCATGCCACTGTTTAGACACTAGCTAAATTTAGAAGCATAACTTTGATTTCTCTTCCCTACTACAAACTTTATTTCTAACTGTTGGGTAGAGATCTTCACGTATTGTCATGCTGGTGTCTCAGTCATGCCAAATGGAACTTTCTTTTCTAGGTCAAGTCTACTGATAATACTTAAACCTCTCTTCTAATAATATCACCTTTCTTCTTATTAACCATGTTAAATACTTAGAGATGCTCCTCATCACTCAAGCTCATGGCTCTGAAAAATCACTCTTCTCAGTTTTCCAGTCAACATTCCCGAATTAGCTACCAGTTATCTTTTGCTTAGGTTCGCATTTCTCAAC